>NC_134265.1:32031828-32221828 GCF_031893055.1 Leptodactylus fuscus | reverse complement strand
TGGACCTAGGCAGGACTATAAGGCGCTCATGGGTAATGCGCCTTATAGTCCGGTGCGCCTTATAGTCCGCAAAATACGGTATATTCATATTACACTGCTCAAAAAAATAAAGGGAACACTCAAGTAACACCTCCTAGATCTGAATGAATGAAATATTCTCACTGAATACTTTGTTCTGTACAAAGCTGAATGTGATGACAACAAAATCACACAAAAATCATCAATGGAACAGGCGGGCCAGTCCATAGCTTCAATGCCTTCATCTTGCAGGAACTGCTGCCACACTCCAGTCACATGAGATCTGGCATTGTCCTGCATTAGGAGGAACCCAGGGCCAACCACACCAGCATATGGTCTCACAAGGGTCTGATCTGGATCTCATCTGGGTACCTAATGGCAGCCATGCTACCTCTGGCGAGCACATGGAGGGCTTTACTAAAGGATGTTGCAGGCAGCAGATCACTCTCCATGGCATCTCCAGACTCTGTCACTTCTGTCATATGTGCTCAGTGTGAACCTGCTTTCATCTGTGAAGAGCACAGGGCACCAGTGGCGAAGTTGCCAATCCTGGTGTTCTGTGGAAAATGCCAAGTATCCTGTACCGTGTTGGGCTGTGAGCACAACCCCCATCTGTGGCCCACATACCATCCTCATGGAGTCAGTTTCTAACCATTTATGCAGACACATGCACATGTGTGACCTGCTGGAGGTCATTTTGCAGGGCTCTGGCAGTGCTCCTCCTGTTCCTCCTTGCACAATGGCGGAGGTAGCGGTCCTGCTGCTGGGCTGTTGCCCTCCTCAAGAGTGACCAAAACATCATCCAGAAAGCATTGGTACTGAGATGTGGTCTGTGGTCCCTACCTGCAAAACCACTCCTTTATTGAGTGTGTCTCAATAATTGCCAATAATTTCCATCTGCTGTCTATTCTATTTGGACAACAGCAGGTGAAATGGATTGTCAGTCAGTGTTGCTTGGAGTTACATTGAGTAACCCTTTATTTTTTTGAGTAGTGTATTATCGTTATTATTATTAGTAATAGGATTTTAATCAGGGCTTCTGTATGGCACTATATGAATTTGCCTTGAAATGTTTATGATCTGTCCATGGTAACTCCCCAAAAATTTAAATAAATGTAATAATAATATAATAATAATAATAATAATAATAATAATAATAATAATAATAATAATAAACAATGTAAATATTTAAAATTAAGAAAACAAACAAGAGAGTTACAATAGCATATCATGGACCTGATCTTGTCAGTTGTTTCAGTTACCAGTATCAAACATTTGTTGACTTTTCCTGTTGATCTGCTTGTAGAACGTTGCGACAGTCACTGATTTAATATCTTTGTAGTAATGAACTCTCAGAATCAATGAAATTGAGAAAAGTTATGTAATTACATGTGATGTAATGAAGCGCATCATAAAACATTGTCCTTGTTAAACACATTATAATTAATTGAAATTAGCACTGTCAGGTTCTCCCTGATAATTATAGCTTTACCTAATGAAGCATTTGTCTCCTATTGTAACCTAATACCTGTATTATTCTAATGACTGGAGTCTCACACCGACGGACATAGGCTCTACTGTTGTGTTTTTCATAAAACCGCCCTACACCCCCCCACACCAGATACTGTATGAAGATATGGAACATATGTTACAGATGTAACAGATTTGCACCAAATATTCTGCTCTGCGTCCAGTGCTTGGGGTCATGTGTATTGATCTGTGACACCATGTCATCCACGTTCATCCCTCCAAGAACAGATGACACTGGTTTTCCCATCTGTCCCTTATTATTTTTTCCTGTCTGTTTTTCTTGAATTCTGTAGATTTGTATACCACCTATTACCACCTAGATGTTACAGAAAAAAAAAAGTTTATCGAAGAAACCAATGGAACTACACTTTCTAGTTGCAACGGACTGAACCAGGTAATCTGAAGTGGCTGATAAGCTGAAAAATTTTACATGTTCACCATGCCATCATGCGCCACCACCACAACTATTCCCTCTTCATCAGAAGAACCTCAGAGAGGTTAGAAAGCAAACCCCTAGACCCTGAGTTGACTCTGGCACAAGTCTCTATACAGTTACTGACAACCATACAATATTCCATCACCTCCTCGACAGGGAAAATAGAAGACGTTAAAATAGACATGGACCTCTTCCAGCAAGCCCTACGTAACATGAGGGAAAGAGTGAAATAGACTGACACAAGGGTGTCACATCTCAAGGATACAATCTCTATCAATCCTGCCCAGCTGCCCTCACTAGAGAAATGTGTCTCTCTAAGGGCTTCAATAGACTGAGAAGGAGCAACATGTCAATGCTGGGTATACCTAAATGCACTGAAGGACCAGATCCATGAGAAATTATGGAACAAAGGTTCAGCGACATCCTTCCCTATATGACTCTTTCAAATACCTATGAAATAGAATGGGCACATCAAGTTCTCGCCCAGCTCCCTCCACCTGGAGCTCCATCATGACCAGTCCTCATCACACTTCTGTGTTTCTGGGATCAAGACCACATCTTGCTAGGAAGCAAGGTGAAATTGAATTACCAGATCTCTAAGATCCTGTTATTTTCAGATTTTCTTCAGCACTACAGAAGTCTAGAGTGTCTGAAGATACGCCTCCACGAACAACAAATATGCTTCTTGATGGCCTTCTAGGCGCACCTCTGGATAGTACGTGAAGATCGAACCATCTTCTTTAATATTCCAGGAGAAACAGATGACTGGCTTAGTTCTTGATGTAGATCACTGAGATGAAGCATTGAAGAACATTGAAGCATTTATCTTCATCTGTTATAAGTATGTACCAGTGTTAGGAGTATTTTGGTTCATTGCTTTCTATTTTTCTTACCTGGGGAGTTTTTGGCTGCGCAGTGTCTGGGGTGGCATCCTGGCGCTGCGGGGTTGTCCTGTCGTGAGTATTGGTGCACACCTTCTGACTTGCACGCGCGCACTGCTGGTAGGCAGCTTTATTTCCTGGTTGATTAGTCTGTCCTCCCATTTGCACCTGGGAGGAGTGGTCTCTACTCTGTATTTAAACCCATGCCTCCCATGGTTCTGTGCTGAGTGTCGCTTTTACAGAGCTAGGCCTTAGCAGGAGGAGTAGGTGGTTATCTGGGATAGAGGAAGTTCCGTGGTTGGTTTTTGGGAGGTTTGGGTGAACAAGTTGGTTTGTGTGTTTTCCCTTCTGTGTTCACCAATCCTCCCTCAGTGTATAATTGACTGTGTGAGTGAATTGCCTTATCCTTTGATTTCTACTCAGTTTCCCTGTGTTTGTTTCCTAGTGTAAAGTTCCTTCCCATATTGGTTTGGGGGAATCCTTTCCCACATTTTTCCTGTGTGCTGCTTGTGTTGTTAGTCAGCGCACACCCTTGTCAGTCCCTGTCAGTAGCAGCTTCACTTGTTCGTTAGGGGTGACCCCCTTTAGTCTCCAGTCCCTAGAGATCTTATAGGGCATTCCTTCTCCCACTTCCCTCTAGGCCTACGGTATCAGTGAGAGAGGAGCTGTCGGGGTCAGGCTTAGCCTGAGTACAGCCGACCCACACCCGTGAGGCAGGGACCGGGATAGCTAGTGGGAGTAGTGCAGGGCGAGATTTCCTACTGCTATTCCTTAGCCCCGTTGCAGCTACCTGGACTGACATAACAGTACACTCAGCCGTAAAAAAAAAAAAAAAAAAAAAAAAAAAAAAAGGTTCGTTTGCATTATGACGGACCTGAAACAGTTGTACCAGGCGGTGCAGCAGTTTTCCACTGAGATGGAGGGGATCAAGCTACGAATGGATGCCATCCAAGCTTCTGACGTATCTCAGTTACAGCAGTTGGCTCAACACACAGCCTCTCAGGTGGAGGGCATACAGAGGCAGGTGAGTAGCGCCCCTGTGGGTCAGCCTCTGGAGCCAAAAGTCAGCTTACCTGAACCCTTCCGAGGTAAGAGGTCAGATTTTTTCCGATTTCAAAAGGACTGTCTTTTGTATTTCCGGCTACGGCCGTTTTCCTCCGGTTCTGAGGTACAGAGAGTTGGGATTATTATTACTTTATTGAGAGATGATCCCCTCATCTGGGCACATTCGTTACCAGCCGACTCAGCTTGCTTACTAACAGTAGAGGCGTTTTTCTCCACAATGGGGTTACTGTATGACGACCCAGACAGGGTACGCACGGCTGAGTATAACCTACGACGTTTGGTGCAAGGGGATCACACTATAGAGAAATATTGCACAGAGTTTCGTAGGTGGGCAGCAGAAGTACACTGGAATGACCCCGCTCTACTTAGTCAGTTTGAGACAGGGCTCTCGGACCAGGTTAAAGACCATCTAGTTTCTCACCCTGTTCCGGGAGATCTAGATGAGGCCATGCAGCTGGCAATTAGAGTTGGACGGCGCCTCCGGGAGCGTGGAGACAAGAGTCCTGGGGGGGTTAGCCCTCCTCAATTCTCTGTTTTTAGAGAGGACCCGGGGGACCAACCCATGCAGATTGGGGCCACTGTGCGAAGTGCTAGACCCAAGAGTGAAGGGTCCCGCACAGTACGCTGTTTTGTGTGTGGAGGGATGGGACATGTCGCAAGGGTATGCCCCTCCAGAGAATGGTTCGCCAAGGAGAGCAATAACCCCAGGTCTATTGAGGGTAAAGGGAGAAAACCTACTAAGGAGGGAGGTGTGCATATTTCCTGTACTCAGACTGCCAGGTTGACCCTTGATGGATGGGTAAATGGGCAGAAGTGCCGGATTTTGGTTGATTGTGGTTCGGCAGTCAACCTTATTGACTCAGAGTTTTGCGAGCAACTAAGGGTGAGTCCTTTGGTCTTGAAGTCTCAGATACCGGTGTGGGCTATTGATAAGACCCCTCTACAGCAAGCTGTCATCTCCAAACAGGTGGAGGGTTTGGAGTTTATTGTGGGTGGCCACAGGGAAGAGATTAACTTGTTCTTATTGTCTAAGTTACCAGCACAAGTAGTGTTGGGGTGGCCCTGGCTGAAGCAGCATAACCCTATTATCAACTGGGAGACCGAGTCAGTAGTTTCTTGGGGGCAGGGGTGTAATGGTCGATGTCTGCCCATATCCGTTATGTCTTTGTCTATAGACAATTTGCCTCAAGAAATAGTTCAGGGAGGTCTTTGAGGAAAGGGCAGCCAAGACATTACCACCACATCGCACCTATGATTGCTCAATTAAATTTATACCAAATGCAGTGTTACCCAAGACAAGGTTGTACAATCTCACTATTCCGGAGAGGGAGGCGCTCAAGGAGTATATTGAGGGGAGTCTAGAGGTGGGGCATATTCGCCCATCTAAGTCCCCAGTAGCAGTGGGGTTTTTCTTTGTAAAGAAGAAAGATTGAGGGTTGCGCCCTTGTTTGGATTTTAGGGAGGTTAATAAAATCACGGTGCGGAATCCCTATCCCATCCCGTTGATCTCGGATCTATTCAGCCAGATTACGGGAGCTCGCTGGTTTAGTAAAATAGATTTACGTGGGGCGTATAACTTGCTGAGAATCAAGAAGGGGGATGAGTGGAAAACAGCGTTTAACACACCCCTAGGACACTTTGAGAGTCTGGTGATGCCTTTTGGTCTGACCAATGCGCCCGCATTTTTTCAGAATTTTATTAATGATGTACTAAGTGCTGTCATAGGGAGGGGGGTTGTGGTCTATCTGGACGATATACTCATTTACACCCCGGATTTGGAGACTCATTGGGAGAGAGTGAGAGAGGTTTTAGATCTCCTGAGGGTTAACCAATTAAGTGCTAAGCTGGAGAAATGTGTGTTCGCGGTCAATAAATTATATTTCCTTGGCTATATCCTATCGGACAAGGGGTTCGAGATGGACCCTGAGAAGGTCAGGGCAGTCTTGGAGTGGCCGCGACCTGAGAACCTAAAGGCGGTCCAACGGTTCTTGGGATTCTCCAACTATTATCGCCAGTTTATTAAGGGATTTTCTGAGGTTGTGAAACCCATCTCGGACTTGACTAAGAAGGGGGCTGACTGTGCTAAGTGGTCGCCAGAGGCGCTAGCCGCATTTGAAGAATTGAAGAAGCGATTCTCGTCCGCTCCCATTTTGAGACAGCCGGATGAGAGGTTGGCCTTCCGAGTGGAGGTGGATGCCTCCTCGGTGGGGGTGGGAGCAGTACTTTCTCAGGTGTTCGAGGAGGGTACGCATCCCTGTGCCTTCTTTTCTAAGAAATTCTCTGCCTCTGAACGGAATTATGACATCGGAGATAGGGAACTACTAGCAATAAAACTAGCGTTTGAACATTGGCGTCATTTCCTGGAGGGGGCCAGAAGGCCAGTCCAGGTATTTACTGATCACAAGAATTTGGTTTATCTTGGGTCGGCGAAGAGATTAAATGCACGGCAGGCCAGATGGGCTCTATTTTTTGCGCGGTTCCACTTTACCGTGACTTATGTGACGGGTTCGAAGAATGTTAAGGCTGATGCTTTATCCCGGTATATGTCGACCGAGGAGGAACGAGAGGCGCCTGCCACTATTCTTGGGGATGGAGTGGTGGTAGCAGTATTGGGCGCGAAATTGGAGAAGGCCTTGATCGAAGCGCAACACGCTGCACCTTCCAAGATACCTAGAAACAAGCTGTTTGTCCCAACTACTCTCCGACAAAGTCTCCTGAGGGAGTGTCACGAGTCAGTTCTTGCTGGTCACCCGGGGGTTTCAGAGACCATGAGATTGGTGTCTAGGAATTTTTGGTGGCCAGGGTGGAGTAGGGATGTCTTGCAGTTTGTTCAAAATTGTTCGGTCTGTGCAAGAGCCAAGGCATCGCATACCCGTCCCCATGGTCTTCTACATCCATTGGAACCTCCTAAGGCACCTTGGACTCATCTGTCTATGGATTTCATCATGGGCCTTCCGGTGTCTAAGGGTTTCACGGTCATTTGGGTAGTCGTTGACCGCTTCACGAAAATGTGCCATTTGATCCCGTTTTCCAGGCTGCCATGTGCCAAGACACTATCAGAGGCATTTATTAAAGAAATTGTAAGGTTGCATGGTCTTCCTGAGGAGATCGTTTCGGACAGGGGTCCGCAATTTGTGGCTAAATTCTGGCGGGCTTTTTGCAGCAGGCTGGGAGTTACACTGTCGTTTTCCTCCGGGTTTCACCCGGAGTCTAACGGGCAAACAGAGAGGAAGAATCAGGATGTGGAACAGTTTTTGAGGTGTTTTGTTCGATAGAATCAGAATAATTGGGCTGACTTTCTTCCCCTGGCAGAATTTTCCCTAAACAACCATGATTCCAACGCCACAGGTACCACACCTTTTTTTTGCTCCGGTGGTAGACATCCTGTTTTCGGAGTATTTTCTTCCATTTCTTCCCCAGTTCCGGAGGAGGAGCTATTTTCTAAAAAGCTGCAGGGGGTATGGTCCCGTATCCGAGAGAATCTGGTGCGGGCGTCGCACCAGGCTAAGGTCCAGGCGGATAGGAAGAGAGGAGAGTTGCAGTTCTTCCCTGGTGAGATGGTTTGGTTGTCCACCAAGAATATCAGGTTGAAGGTTCCTAGCAAGAAGCTGGGTCCCAGGTTTGTGGGTCCTTTTAAGATCATCAAGATGGTAAATGAAGTGGCGGCGCAGCTGCAACTACCTAAAAGGTGGAAGATAAACTGAGTGTTCTATGTCTCCTTGTTAAAGAAGGCCAAGAAGGGAACGTCTCCAGTTAAGGTTCCACCAGTTTCTGAGTCCGGGGAGTATGAGATATCCCGAGTTCTGGATAGCAAATATGTTCGGGGGAAGCTACGGTATCTGGTGGCATGGAAGGGATACGGTCCTGAGGATAATTCTTGGGTTCTGGAGTCGGATATGTCAGCCCCCAGACTCGTGGAGAAATTCCACAAGGAGTTCCCGAAGAAGGATGCTCCTAGAGAATCCGGAGTCTTCTCCTTGAGGGGAGGATCCTGTTAGGAGTATTTTGGTTCATTGCTTTCTATTTTTCTTACCTGGGGAGTTTTTGGCTGCGCAGTGTCTGGGGTGGCATCCTGGCGCTGCGGGGTTGTCCTGTCGTGGGTATTGGTGCACACCTTCTGACTTGCACGCGCACACTGCTGGTAGGCAGCTTTATTTCCTGGTTAATTAGTCTGTCCTCCCATTTGCACCTGGGAGGAGTGGTCTCTACTCTGTATTTAAACCCATGCCTCCCATGGTTCTGTGCTGAGTGTCACTTTTACAGAGCTAGGCCTTAGCAGGAGGAGTAGGTGGTGATCTGGGATAGAGGAAGTTCCGTGGTTGGTTTTTGGGAGGATTGGGTGAACAAGTTGGTTTGTGTGTTTTCCCTTCTGTGTTCACCAATCCTCCCTCTGTGTATAATTGACTGTGTGAGTGAATTGCCTTATCCTTTGATTTCTACTCAGTTTCCCTGTGTTTGTTTCCTAGTGTAAGGTTCCTTCCCATATTGGTTTGGGGGAATCCTTTCCCACATGTTTCCTGTGTGCTGCTTGTGTTGTTAGTTAGCGCACACCCTTGTCAGTCCCTGTCAGTAGCAGCTTCACTTGTTCGTTAGGGGTGACCCCCTTTAGTCTCCAGTCCCTAGAGTTCTTATAGGGCATTCCTTCTCCCACTTCCCTCTAGGCCTACGGAATCAGTGAGAGAGGAGCTGTCGGGGTCAGGCTTAGCCTGAGAACAGCCGACCCACACCCGTGAGGCAGGGACCGGGATAGCTAGTGGGAGTAGTGCAGGGCGAGGTTTCCTACTGCTATTCCTTAGCCCTGTTGCAGCTACCTGGACTGACATAACAACCAGTGTGTGAGTCTATGACCTTCTACAGTCGTTGTATCGGTGATCTAGAAAGTATCATGAGTCCTGGGTTTGAATCCAACCAAGGGCAACATCTGTAAGGCGTTTGCATGTTCTCCCGGTGTTTGCATGGGTTTACTTTGGTTTCTTCTCACACTGCACACACATACTGATAGAGAATTTAGATTGTGAGCCCTATATGAGTATCGGAATATGACGGAGGTATATAAGTGTATAAAATAAATAATAGCGCATTTGTTAGATTAATGTGCATTATTGCCGATCTCTAATGTAACTATGCTTACACTATGGTTCTTTGTACCAGATTCATTCGATGATTATACCTGCTAGCTGACATAGACTAGCACCCCTATGATGAATATTGACTGTATTTTTTTTAAACTACAGTAAGCATAGAGTTATTTTTGGACTTTTTGGACAAATGTATACCTCAAAGAACTGAAGGAGGGACTGAATGTGCTTTGCCCCATTCTCATGGAATTTGCACATTGTAAGGCCTATCTCCAGTCCCATCCACTTTCATACCATGCATTGCCTTCCATGGCTCTTGCTTGGGCAGCTCGGTGGTACAGTGGCTAGTACTGGAGTTTTGCATCGCTGGAGTTCTGGGTTCAAATCCTGCAAAACATCTGCAAGGAGTTTATATGTTCTCCCCTTGTTTGCCTTTTTTTTTTTTTCTGGATACTCTGGTTTCTACTCACACTCCAAAATTATGCCCTCCTCTAGCTGACCCCACAGTAAGTCCCTTTCCTGGTGCACCTATGGCACCCACACAGTTTATTGTTCAACTTTTCCCAGAATTTAAAGTCCCACAGTATAAAAACTGCCTCCACTGTATAAAGTCTCCCTGTAGTTGGCGCCACATTATGTTCCTCTGCTGGTGCCCACATTATAATGGATTAAACAAACATAAAAAAACTAATACCCATCTTGCCCTTTTCCCGTGTTGTTCTCTCCTGTGTCTGGTTTTGGAGTCTTCGGGGAGCAGCAATCGCGATGTAGCTGACGTCACAACATCACACCTACGGCTCTCAAGATACCAGTGGTAAAAACAGGAGCAGAATGGTGAAGCAGGTAGCAGACAGGTCCCTGCTCCACCATTGTATTCCACTCATCTGTATCTGGATAATGCGAATGAGTTGAAGGTGGGCACATACCTTCTACCAACTGCGACTGTCCTGCTGAATCTGGGACAGTTGGTAGGTGAGCAAGTGATAATATACTACATGTCCATAAATGACTTTTCAGGGCAATCAGTGAACTTTTCACCAAATTTATTTGCAACAAAACAAATCTAACTTCCAATCATATGATCCAAAATGAATTTTGGGAGATTTGCTCTCCTCTATTAGTATCTCTGATGAGCCTTTATTTTGATGGCCATGGGCAGAAGTTATCGGCATCAGGGGCAACGCAGGTGGCTCAGTGGTTAGTACTGCAGCCTTGCAGCACTGGAGTCCTGGGTTCAAATCCCTCCAGGAACAACATCTGTAAGGAGTTTGTATGTTCTCCCCGTTTTTGCGTGGATTTCCTCCCAATCTACAAAGACATACTGATAGGGAAAAAAAAGTAGATTGTGATCCCCATATGGGGCTCACAATCTACATAAACCGGTGACCTCCTCAGTCCACCCTACCGGGATGCCCATATCGGTTCCTCATAGCAAGGCCGTGTCAAAGAGCCTCCTAGATCTCAGCTTCTTCTAAGGTAACATGTTAATGTCACGAGCACAATCGGTATGACGGCGAAACACCTTAAAATCAAGGTGTCAGACATGTAAAGCCCTTGAATGATCTGTTTTAAAAATGATTTTATATGAATTTTAATATCAAGAAATAGATTAATTTCCCAAGAGCCCCCTTTAGCGCCGGTTATAGGTAGTAAATGACGATTGTTAATTGAATCTCCTCATTTACACCTCGTATCAGTTTTTATTCCAGCTGCGCGTGTTAGGTACTTGTGTGTTAGGTCGGATTTGCACTTAATGGGACTCATTAGCAGGTTAAAGTTGTCATTTCATTAAAAAAAAAAGTGTTACAAGTAGGAGGTATAATTGACATAGTAAGGTTATCTCATTATGTTAAACTGTGAAAAATACGACTTTCTGATTTTAGAACGAAACCAGGAATGAAACAAAATAATTAATTTCTCATGCTGAGAATTTAAAAGGATTTACTTTGGCTCAATAGGTAATTATTTCCAATGTTATTTTATGCATTGATGCTTAAGTTTCCATTTAAGATCACAAATTAATCCAGTGTTGAATTTGTTATGTTTTAATAAACCTACATTTCTCCCGCGGCACTCGCAGCGGCCGATCACCTGTTCAACCTACGTCTGTAAAGAAACAAATGCTTATTAATGAAGTGGGGATTATTATGCTACAATTTATTTAGCTATTGTAGGCCGTCTTTCATAAAATTCTAACCTTTCGTACTTTCAGCGAGATTTTCCCAATGAGTTGTTCGCTGGTGAAAGGAAAATGCCAGAGTTGAACATGATGTTTGGTTTAGGGGGCCCCATAGTATGGAGGATTATGATCCTGGTTGACTCCGCTACACATAAAACCACCATGGATGGGAAGAGTTGGTCACTGCCGGTTCCAAATTTCCACTTCTTAATACTTGGGTTGATTCTTCACCCATTCCCTGTGGAAAGGAAATGCCTGCAGAGGGTCTCACCACCCATTAAAAAGTGATATGGCCACCCAGTGGAAGGTTATCTACTTTGAGATGGTCTGTCTGTAAGGTATGTGGTCATATACACTACATAAAGGTTGGTGGATAGAGATGAGCGAACAGTAAAATGTTCGAGGTTCGATATTTGTTTCGAGTAGCCCCTCAATATTCGACTACTCGAATCGAATATCAAACCCTATTATAGTCTATGGGGGGGGGGGAATTCTCGTTTCAGGGGTAGGCAACGTTCGATCAAATTATACTTACCAAGTCCACGAGTGAGGGTCGGGCTGGATCCTCCGAGAAGTCTTCTCCATGCAACGTCCCCGCGGCATCTTCCAGTTCTGAATTCACTCTGCCAGGCATTGGGCCTGGGCAGAGCCGACTGCGCATGCCCGCACTACAAGCAGACATGCGCAGTCGGCTCTGCCCAGGCCCGATGCCTGGCAGAGTGAATTCAGAGCCGGAAGACGCCGCGGGGAAGCTGCACGGAGAAGACTTCTAAAGGTAGGAGAAGAACCAGCGTTGATTGGCCGACTGTGTAGCATTCGGCCAATCAATGCTGGTTCTGCATCGAACTTTTCCATTCGAATAGCGAGTGGTACTCGATCGAGTATGAGTATTTCGAATACCGTAGTATTCGATCGAATACCTACTCGATCGAGTACTACTCGCTCATCTCTATTGGTGGATCCAGCAGATTTCAGTGGAAATGGACAACCATATGTATTGGATCTCTGGCGTAAATACCAAGGTAGCAGTGGTACCACAGGGCCCGGGATATTAGGGGGTTCGGAGTATACATAGCAGGAAGGGGCCCTATTTACTTACCGATCCTCTTCTGTGGAAGCAGAAGCAGCTGTGATCAGGAGAGGGGATCAGTAAGTGAGGCCGCGGGCCCACAAAACCCAACAAATACTGCTATCTCTATACTGTGTGGTCTTTTCAGATTCCAGAGTATAATGGTCGGAGGCCCAGGGGAGGTGAAGGAACATAAAAAATACTGTTACTTACCTCTCCTGTGCTCCAGCAGTCTGCAGTACAGTTTGGTGACATCCCAGACGTCACATGGGCCAGGCCTGCATCATTATGCGTCGCGGCATCGGCCTGGCTCACCTGACATCAGATCCAACAGTGAAGATGGCTGAGAATAGCGGAGAGTGCGTCAGAGCCCAGGAGAGGTAAGTAAAATTGTGTTTTATGTCTATATCCTTTGGGTCTCCAATCATTATACTCTGGGGTCTAAAATCACCCCAGAGTATAATAATTGTTCGTGGGTGGTCCACAATGGGGCATAATATTGTGTGCAGGGGCCACTATGGGGCATAATAGTGTGTGCAGGGGTCACTATGGGATATAATACTGCATGCAAGGGCCACTATGGGATATAATACTGTGTGCAGGGGCCACTATGAGGCATAATATTGTGTGCAGGGGCCACTATGTGATATAATACTGCGTGCAGGAGCCACTATGGGATATAATACTGTGTGCAGGGGCCACTATGAGGCATAATAGTGTGTGCAGGGGCCACTATGAGGCAAAATACTTACTGTGTGGAGGGGCCACTATGAGGCATAATACTGTGTGCAGGGGCCACTATAGGGCATAATACTGTGTGGAGGGGCCACTATGAGGCATAATACTGCGTGCAGGGGCCACTATGGGGTATAATACTGTGTGCGGGGGCCACTATGGGGCATAATAGTTTTTTCAGGGGCCACTATGGCACATAATAATGTGTGTCAGGGCCAGTATGAGGTATAATAGTGTGTGCAGGATTGCGGTTTGTGCCGAAGGGGGGAGAAGGTCTAATGTTCGTCTTGGGGCCCATTCATTACTTGTTACATCATTGTATTGGGTGTTCAGATGATGGTCAAGTTAGACATGCCAGCTCTTTTGTTCTTAAAGGAATTATATAATGATAGACATGTATATTGTTTCTACGGAAAATGCCATAAGTGTCTTGGACCTGCTCTTTCTTGGACCTACATTTCTAGAATGGACCCTTCATACCCCATACTGACTCACCCTACCCTGCTGACAGACAAATACATGCTGTCAATGGGGGTCAGGTTTATGGTAGAAGCGTAGCTCCCTGATCTACACTATTCCTATAATTCCTATTCGCTTCTATGGGAAATAGAAACATAACTAAGCAAGTGTGGGTGTTTCCATAAAAATGGCGACCTCTCATAGCCTGAATTTAGCTGTAGGTGGTACAGGATAAGCACAGATGTGGTTGTAGGGGGTCAGTTCTAGAGATTTGTCAGGCATTTATAGCATTTTTTTTTCTTTGTATGTAGATTGTGAGCAGGGGTGAACCTGCCCTTTTCGCCGCCCGAGGCGCCCGAGTGATGGGGGTGGGGCGAAGTGGCGTTTGCAGGAAGAGAGCAAGCAGGGAGAGGCTCCAGCGGCCTCCCCAATCCACTGCTCGGTGCTAAGCCAGTCCAGGACAGCTTGTCCTGGACTGGCTTAGGTAAGCAAAAATGTCGCCCTCTCCGGGGCCCTAGCATAGCGCCGCCTGAAGCGGTCGCTTCATGGGAAGTGCAGCACTGATTGTGAGCCCCATATGGGGATCACAATGTGCATTTTTTTAATTTATCAGTATGTCTTTGTAGAATGGGAGGAAATCCACACAAACACGGGGCGAACATACAAACTCCTTACAGATGTTGTTCCTGGCAGGATTCGAATCCAGGACTCCATTGCTGCAAACCTAACCACTGAGCTACCGCGCTGCCCCTATTTAAGCATATTCTGTGGATACTCCATAACGCTGAACCCCCACATAGTGTAAACGCAGACTTTCTGTGAAAAGCCCAGTGGGAAAAACCGTGACGCGTTTCCGCTGTGGTTCTTTCTAAAGGTTTTTGGCTTTGGCTTACCCGGTGGGGCTTAGCTTGAATGTATATCATGGTACAACCCCTTTAAGGTAGAAAAGCCTTCATTAGACTACATTAAAAGACACCTTTAAGTTAACTCCCCATGTAGCAGGTAAAACTGCGCTGGAAACGCGTTATGATTTTTCCCGTAGAACTTTTCACAAAAAGTCCGCAGAGGTTTCCTTTGCGGACTTTCTGCTTCAATTATACTTATAGGAAAACCACCAGCTTTTCCTGTTATAATTGACATGCTGGGAATTCCAAAAGCGCAACAGTTTTGGAAATCGCAACTTTTCTACTGCACGTATTTTTCTGCAATGTATGGATAGTATTATATACCATCCAATATAATATGCTGTATATTGAATTGTCTTCAGGTATTGAATATTATCAATAGACTGAATGCTAGAGCTTGTCTACCATCTTTAGTCAGTCCACCCTTGTCCCATTTATGTCCGGTTCCCACTTGGCCGGAGTCTTCTCTCCTCCCGGTACAGAGAATAAACTGAACGCTCTGCAGCGACTAAAGCATGACTGCCAAAAATACCCCGCACTTTCTCCTCCCTTGAAGAAAACTTATTTATTGGATATCTCGCATATCTCGCAGTAATTCACTAATGTACTTCGGACTGCGGTACTCTTATTACACAGCGTGAAACGTGGAAGTAAAGTGTTGCTTTATTATGCTGAAAATTCACTGAAGAAATTTTAGTTAAAAGAAATGTGTCATCATAAAATGACCCCTGCTTTAAATTTGTATATTAAATGTGTTTTTTTAAAGAATTTTTGGTAAGTTTTTTTTAAAAAAATTTCACGTTATCTACATTTAAAACGAACAAAAAAAACAAAACATGCTGAGACTTTCTTTCTTTTGAGATTTCTTTGCAGCAGTCACCTCACTTACAGCACACTGATGATCACAGAGATCATGTATACGTAGATAAGACACAGAACCCAGCAGTGATAATCGGGGATCTCACAGCTTATTTACTCCCAATATATACACAGGTCACGGGGAATGCCTAGAAGACTCTCCCATATAAATCAATAGAATCTGCTCCAAACCCTTGTGCCTATGGCCTATGATCCAGATCTAGGAAACGGGAAGTAAGGTAGTAATTATTTTACTATTTTAGGTTTAGGGGCAAGAGTTGGAATGAAAAGATTGTTTTTTTAGAATATATTCTAAAATATAGATAATATTTAACAATATATTTATATAGGGTCAGGGAATAATCATACACATTAGAGAGAGTGTGTTCCTACATAGGCGTATGGAGACTTACAAGTCATTCCTGCTCCACTAGGGATTCTGGGTAAAAAATATACAAATCTATTCTCCAGGATGTAATTAGGAGAACAGTGCTTCTGTATGCCGCCCTCTAGGGACAGCCCCCTTAACATCATGCATGACTCAGTTAATAAGTCTACTATCATGATGCGGGGTTTATTGCCAAGTTAGTATTTCTATTCCAAAAGGAACAGATTCCCAGCTATGGACAGCGCTGTGTTGGTCTTTTGGACCTCCTCAGCATAGCGCAGGGATACTAATTTGGGAGAGTGAGAGACTATAGACCAGAGTCAGGTGATAATCATACACATTAGAGAGAGTGTGTCCCTCCATAGGTGTACGGAGACTTACAAGTCATTCCTGCTCCGCTAGGGATCCTGGGTAAAAATTATGCAAATCTATTTTTCCAGAATGTACTTAGGAGAACAGTGCACTCTGTATGCTGCCCTCTAGCACTCTGCCAAATTAGTATCCCTGCGCTCTGCTGAGGAGGTCCAAAAGACCATTAGATATGTTTATATCTAAATATATAAAACTCAAATTCTGTAGTAGTCTGCTCTATACAAAGCCACAGTTCTCCATGCCACGGAGTCTACATAAAAGTGTTCCATAGTGCACCGGAGAGGACAGAGGAGGGGCAGGAGCGAGATTGGTAGGTGTAAGATTTAGGGGGTCCGTGCACTAACGCCAGATGTGTGGAAAGAGCTGACAGTAGGCATTTGCTGGGGTGGTTCAGAATTGAGAGATATGTCACCAGAAGTGAGAAGTAGTAGGGAGAGGGACAACAGGTGTAAGTAGGGGAGAGGGTGTGGGGGGTTGTGTGTGTCTGGGGCAGAAAGCCTACAGGTTTGTGAGTAACTGTGCAGAGAAGGTCAGATGGTGGGGTAGGATAGAGGGAGAGATAACGATTTCTTACTGATAAGGCTGGTTTGGGGTGAAAGTGTCATTTTTACAAGTATGGGAAGAACAACAGTGATTATAGTGAGAAGCATATCTATTGGACAATTGATAAGTTTATAGTAGTTGGTTTGTGTTCAAAGCTGGATTAATTCTGATTTGCACACTTAGATTCACACTTTGATAGTAGAAGGGATATCACAACCTAAGAATCTTTGAGTTCTCTGTGTGGAGTGCTCTACACTTAGTCCGGTATTGGTTGTACAGCCTATCCGCAGTGGGGAGGAAGGATCTCCGATAGCTCCTTCTCACACATGGGGTGAAGCAGTCGGTCACTGACAGTGCTGCCAAGTGTTGTCACAGTCTCACACATGGGATGGGAGTTATTCTCCAGCATGGAGCTGACCACGGACAGTATCCTTCTGTCATTTCTGACGGTATAAGCAGAATTATACCGACCGTTTATGTTTTTTCTTACAATATGTATATTTGTATTTTACACTTTGTATAGTTTGTTTCTAGAGATGAGCAAACAGTAAAATGTTCAATACTCGATATTCGTTTCGAGTAGCCCTCAATATTCGACTACTCGAATAGAATATCGAACCCTATTATAGTCTATGGGGGGAAAATGCTCATTTCAGGGGTAGGCCACGTTCGATCAAATAGAACTTACCAAGCCCACAGGTGAGGATCAGGCTGGATTCTCCAAGAAGTCTTCTTCGTGCAGCGTTCCCGCAGCGTCTTCCGGCTCTGAATTCACTCTGCCAGGCATCGGGCCTGGGCAGAGCTGACTGCGCATGCCCGCACTACAAGAAAATGGCCGCTTACAGTCAAAACGGCCTGGCAGAGTGAATGAAGAGCCGGAAGACGCCGCGGGGACGCTGCACAGAGAAGACTTCTAAAGGTAGGAGAAGAACCAGCGTTGATTGGCCGACTGTATAGCATTCGGCCAATCAAAGCTGGTTCTGCATCAAACTTTTCCATTCGAATAGCGAGTGGTACTCGATCGAGTACAAGTATTTTGAATACCGCAGTATTCGATCGAATACCTACTTGATCAAATACTACTCGCTCATCTCTATTTGTTTCTATTCAATGTATGGACTTAATTAATTGATGAACACTCCAAGATGATTCTAAATGATTGTACGGATAAAATACTTCGAAACGGTGGGGAAAAATAAACAACAATCACAAACGTTAAACGGTATAATATCCATTTTTGGCCCGTTACACACTGTTATGCTCCATTATGCTCATCTCACACAGTATTGCTAAGTGAGCCCGATAAGCCACTTTTTTTGGCCATTTTTTGGCCCAAACCTTTGGGAATTTTGCAGCAAACCTAAAAAAAAATGTCTATTTGTTCATTTTGAGTAATATTTGAGCAACTAGGGTGGAACACCTAAATTTCAGAACGGGAATCACCATCAGATACCAAAGACTTAGACCTTAATGATAAATACGGCTTTATTCTTTTCCCATCCCTAACGCGTTTCACATCCAGATCACAGCGTTTATCTAGTCCATGCCTGTGCTTATATCTTCCCTCTCACATTATTAGAGCTCAACTCGTGAGAGCAGAAATATTATAGACCTCACACAAGGTTTGTCACCTTGCAATTTCCTCGCGAACCTTTTAGCATTACTTATTGTTTCGAAGGCCAAGAAAGGCTAAAGGGTCAAAGCTGAGACAAATTTCAGGAGGATTGGTGATATCCATTGTATATAAGACTTAAACAAACAAGAAATGACTTCCCATTGATTAAATGTAGCTTGAATTAGTAAGGAAAAATGACAGGCTAGGCTAAGGTTATGTCCTTCATTCATTGTTTAACTCAGCTTGACAGATTCAATCTGCTGAGCCCAAAGGAAGGCCAAAGATGTCACTCACAGATCCCGCACAATACTGGAGCAAAATCGAAAAGTTGCACTTTATCAACTCACAGCCTGGAGCCAGTGTTCTCATTCAGGCTTGTGTTAGGAGAACAATAAGCTACAACAGGCACAAGGCTGCTTCACATAATAATTATGGGTATCCCACAGGCAAGGCTGTTTCGGCTTTTAAGACCAGACAGACTGTGTCTTGTAGGCATGACCTAGCAGATGGGGGACTTTCATTTTTTTTTTTTTTTTGTTGCATCTCAACCCCCCCTCCAAAAAAAAAAAAAAAAAAAAAAAAGCAACCTAAAGAAACATATAAAGAATAGCAATAAAGGATGTATTTTTTTCCTATAGAGAAGGACAATTGCTATAAGCTACTTGTCTCTTTCATTCCCTAGTACATTAGCTGAAAGAAGTCAAGTGCAGGGAAAGAGTTGGGTGAAAGGAGGGGGTTGGGGGGGCAGACTGACCGGGCGCTTGCTCCATTCAGCTAATTTGTGTCACCTATTGCACTGACTTATGTATTGATGGCAAAAAATATGAAGCAGAAAATTAGGCTTGAAAGGGTTTTTTGTAAGGCTGTCACTCCGTACAAGATATAACTCTGCTGACATGACACTGTGCCTTTTGTTACATAAAACTGTCATGTTGTCCCCTTCTGGATAAATACTGGATGGATCAATAACATCTGCCAGGGTGAAAAAAAAAATGACATAAAAAATATGTATATAATACAGTGTATACATATACATGTATACAATCTATAGAAAAAATGCAGCGTACAGTACAACACTAGCCCATATAAAAATTGCATCATTGCAATATAGACACCTAAAAATAGACTAGTAAGGTCTAAACAAATTGAGATTCTTCGATATACAGGTTTGATCAAATAGTCGAGAGCACAATACCTGCCCCGACAAGGTCAAGTCATTTAAGTGGGACCATACACTAAATAAACAGGTCTCCCTTGGACCCAAAATAAATCTACATTGTGAACACAGGGCAATAAACATACCTGTCTTAGACCCAGAACAGGTCTACAGTGTGAACTCAAGGTTAGTAGGATCCAGAGCCATGGCCTTGGGCAGATTGGGAACTGAACTCTATTCCTATTAAATAGACCTGTGCAATGGAAGTCCAACTAGGGGGCACTAAACCCCTCATTACAAATAATCTTGGATTAAAGATTCCCATAATTTTTTTTCCTATATTGGAGGGCTGTCTTTTTGCACTTTTCTTCATATGGTGGATGTATATCGCTTCCATTCGATTTGCTCCCACTGCCTATTAGGTATATCTTGTGCTGCTTTGGACTTTCTCTCTCTCTCAATAGATATACATATACAGGGGCGTAATTTGAGGGGGAGCAGAGGGTGCAGACGCACTGGGGCCCAGAAGCCTTAGGAGGCACTGGCATCAGTATTAAAGGGATTCTACCATTAAAACACTTTTTTTGTAGATAAGACGTTAGAATAGCCTTTAGAAAGGCTATTCGTCTCTTACCTTTAGATGTGATCTCCGCCGCGCCGTTCCTTAGCAATACCGATTTTTACTGGTATGCAAATTAGTTCTCTCGCAGCGATGGGGGCGGGCCCCAGTGCTGGAAATGCGATAGGGGCGTTCCCACTGCTGCTCGAAAACAGGCTCCAGCGACACTTCTATCTTCTACTGGATCCTCCTCTTCTTTCTTCGTCTTTCTTCTGCGTCACCTCTGACGCCTGTGCAGTTGGCTCTGTCAGTGAGACACTAATAGAGCCGGCTGCGCATGCGCGCAATTGCAGTCTCGGAACTATAGCCACTGGCCAGCATGCACAGTTGACTCTACTAGTGTCTCACTGGCAGAGCCAACTGCGCAGGCATCGGAGGTGACGCCGAAGAAAGAAGGGGAGGATCCAGCAGAAGATAGAGGCGTCGCTGGAGCCTGTTTTCGAGCAGCAGTGGGGACGCCCACATCGCCGCGAGATAACTAATTTGCATACTGGTAAAAAACGGTATTTCTAAGGAACGGCGCGGCGGAGATCACATCTAAAGGTAAGAGATGAATAGCCTAGGGCTCCTAAAGGCTATTCCGACGTCTTATCTACAAAAAAAAGTGTTTTAATGGTAGAATCCCTTTAAGCTTGCAGCTTCTATCTGGCCCATAAGCCAAAAAGACCCACAGATTATATATCTAAAATTTATTTTATATAACATTTGTAAAAAGCTGTTGAAGTTGTGAGTTAATCTGATTGTCTGGGGTAGAGCATTCCAGAGAAGTGGTGCAACTCGGGAGAAGTCTTGTATACAAGCATGGGAGGTTCTGATAATAGAGGATGTAAGTCTTAGGTCATTGAGTGAACAGAGAGCACGGGTTAGGTGATAGACAGAGATGAGAGAGAAAATGTAGGGAGATGCAGCATTATGGAGAGCCTTGTGGATGAGGTGATAAGTTTACTATTCTCGGGTTTGAAGAGTCCCATGACCATCATAAAATTATTTTCATTTTTGATTGAATTAGTTCTGTCCAAAAGGTATGTGGGTATATATTCTTAAACAATGCCCCCTTTCTCCATAAGCTGAGACTCCTTTTACACCATGGCACTAAGATGGAAATGTTGTGGATTATACCTACATAGTTGAGAGGAGGATGGAAGTAGCAGTCTTCTGTCATGATCTTAAGTTCACAGTGGCCGCAGTAGTGTCCACCAAACCTCTTTGCAGTGAGAAGTTGTCCTGTACAATGGATGTTGATAATAGTAGTTCCCTTGTGCACATCTTATTTTATCGTGTCCCACCTGATGCTGGTTGAGATGCCCTTGCGGGTGAAGAAAAGGATTTTCCCATGAATATGATAATATTTGAATTTGTAGAAAATTAAAAGTTAAACATTTTTTCAATTATAAATAATTAAACATTTTGAAGAGTTTTAAAGATTTTTCTCTAATCAACTTAGTGGTGATTGCTTGTTGTCTTGATCGGTTGACCATCGATATGACTATGGTCTGGCACTGGTCAGCAGCCCAGTCATAACTTCATTATTGTGAGCAGGTTATCATGGAGGGACTCTATATGCATGAAAAAAATAACCTGTATGTCAGTGGGAGCCACTAATGACCATTATACTGGGGGCCAGTCAGCACTAATATACATACAGTGTTGGCCAAAGTATTTGCACCCCTTCAATTCTGTCAGATAATACTCATTTTCTTCCAGAAAATGATTGCGATCACAAATTCTTTGGTATTATTATCTTCATTTAATTTGTCTTTAATGGAAAACCACAAAAAGAATTGTCAAAAAGCCAAATTGGATAGAATTCCACACCAAACACCAAAGGGGGTGGACAAAAGTATTGGCACTGTTTGAAAAATCATGTGATGCTTCTCTAATTTGTGTAATTAACAGCACCTGTTACTTACCTGAGACACCTAACAGGTGGTGGCAATAACTAAATCACACTTGCAGCCAGTTGAAATGGATTAAAGTTGACTCAACCTCTGTCCTGTGTCCTTGTGTGTACCACATTGAGCATGGAGAAAAGAAAAAAGACCAAAGAACTGTCTGAGGACTTGAGAAGCAAAATTGTGAGGAAGCATGAGCAATCTCAAGGCTACAAGTCCATCTCCAAAGACCTGAATGTTCCTGTGTCTACCGTGCGCAGTGTCATCAAGAAGTTTAAAGCCCATGGCACTGTGGCTAACCTCTCTAGATGTGGACGGAAAAGAAAAATTGACGAGAAATTTCAACGCAAGATTGTGCTGATGGTGGATAAAGAACCTCGACTAACATCCAAACAAGTTCAAGCTGCCCTGCAGTCTGAGGGTACAACAGTGTCAACCCGTACTATCCATCAGCGTCTGAATGAAAAGGGACTGTATGGTAGGAGACCCAGGAAGACCCCACTTCTTACCCAGAGACATAAAAAAGCCAGGCTGGAGTTTGCCCAAACTAACCTGAGAAAGCCAAAAACGTTTTGGAAGAATGTTCTCTGGTCAGATGAGACAAAAGTAGAGCTTTATGGGAAAAGGCATCAACATAGAGTTTACAGGGGAAAAAAAAGAGGCCTTCAAAGAAAAGAACACGGTCCCTACAGTCAAACATGGCGGAGGTTCCATGATGTTTTGGGGTTACTTTGCTGCCTCTGGCACTGGACTGCTTGACCGTGTGCATGGCATTATGAAGTCTGAAGACTACCAACACATTGTGCAGCATAATGTAGGGCCCAGTGTGAGAAAGCTGGGTCTCCCTCAAAGGTCATGGGTCTTCCAGCAGGACAATGACCCAAAACACACTTCAAAAAGCACTAGAAAATGGTTTGAGAGAAAGCCCTGGAGACTTGTAAAGTGGCAGCAATGAGTCCAGACCTGAATCCCATAGAACACATGTGGAGAGATCTCTTGATGGCAGTTTGGAGAAGGCCCCCTTCACATCTCAGGGACCTGGAGCAGTTTGTCAAAGAAGAATGGTCTAAAATTCCAGCAGAGCCTTGTAAGAAACTCATTGCTGGTTACCGGAAGCGGTTGTGCGCAGTTATTGTGTCTAAAGGTTGTGCTACCAAGTATTAGGCTGAGGGGGCCAATACTTTTGTCCGGCCCATTTTTGGAGTTTTTTGTAAAATGATCAATGATTTGACTTTGTTTTCATTCTCTTTTGTGTTTTTTCATTGCAAGCAAAATAAATGAAGATATTAATACCAAAGAGTTTGTGCTTGCAATCATTTTCTGGTCTTCCGCGTCGGTGTCGTTCGAGGGGGGGCCATGTCAAAAGTTCACCACGCGGCGCCGCCATTCCTAGTTACACCACTGGTGATGGGCAATATTGTCACACTTTTTATAAGGTTGGATGAACTTTTTTCTCACTTGCATCAAATTTTTCTTAGTTGTAAGGACTATTTTGGGAGGTTTTAAAGTGTATAGACTTGAAAAAGTGTCTTTGTGGGACAGGTTTATTGTTTTATGCCAACTTTCTGGAGAAAAAGTTGCAAACCTTGGACTTTTTAAATACCAGTTGCAATATAAGTTGAGGCAGCTAGCATATTTGCGCTGCACATGCCACTTTCCCAGCAAGGGGACATGGCATGGGCATTACTAGAAGCTGGAAATCTACACCAGCTATGGGCATAGATAAGAGTGCGCTGCATGAACCTTGTCATAAATGAGGGGCCTAGGAAATATGAAGACTGGCATTGAAAATGCATATTTAGTGCACAGATCAGGAAAGATAAGATAATCCTTTAATAATCCCACATTGGGGAATTTTCAGCATGTTACAGCAGCATAGTAATACAGATACAGGATAATACACAGTAATATATTATAGACGTAGGCATGCATATGCTAAGAAGAGAAGATATACTAGGAGTCTATAGCAGCTAAGGAACAGAAGAAGAAAGAAGGAAGACTTCATAGTCATAATCATTAGTTCTCTGTGCGGAGTGATCTTCGCTTGGTCTGATGTAGATTATACAGCCTGGTCGCGGTTGGGAGGAAGGACTTGCGATAGCTCCTTCTCACACTTGGGGTGGAGCAGACGGTCACTTACAGTGCTGCCAAGTCCCATCAGGGTCCCATACATGGGGTGGGATTTGTTCTCCCGCATGGAGGTCACCACAGACAGTATCCTTCTGTCACCCACCACTTGTACTGGATCCAAGGGGCTCCCCAGGACAGAGCTGACACTTCTGATCAGCCTGTCGTCTATTTCTGTCCCTGGTTGATATACTGCTCCCCCAGCAGGCCACACCGATAAAGATGGCTGAAGCAACCACAGAGCTGAAGAAGGCCCTAAGAAGTGGCCCCTGGACTCTAAAGGCCCTCAGCCTCCTGAGCAGGTAGAGCCTGCTGTGCTCCTTTCTGTGCAGCGCCTCCAGGTGGTCAGCCCAGTCTAGTTTATTATTGAGGAGCACACCCAGATACTTATAGGTCCTGACTATCTCAATACATGTCCCTTGGATCTCCACCGAGGGGCACTTCTCCGTTTACTAAAGTCCACCACCATCTCCTTGACAGCTAGCTCCGGTCCCCCGTACACTGGCCAGATGCAAGTGCTGTATCTCTGCTCCCATAGAAGGCAACTCTTTCCAAGAAATTGGAACTTCCTATCAATGGTGAGAATTTCCTAGAATGAAATAACTTTTTGGAATTTCTGGAGAATTAGATAAAAAACTGAACAAAAGCAAATTTTCCCTAAGTGGGACTCTTTAGGTATAATCTACTTGGACATCACCATAAATGCCATAGTATTTCGACTTCCAACTTTCACACACGGCTAATGATTTTCTCTTCTCGGTTGTATAATTTTGCATTAGGTCACTTATTTTTAGACTGACAGCACAACATTTACCTGGCCGCTCTTACATTCTCTTTAAATGGCTTTACCTAAAACGTGCCGCCAATCTATATGTTGTTGGCATAGCAACTAAAAGAAGCCTTCACTAGCGGCGTGTGCTGTGCATATAATTCTTCTTAACATACCATACAGCGAACATAAAAAATGGACATTTATATCCAGTATTAAAAATGAACATCTCGATTCCGCATAAATCAGATTTGTTATTAATTTCCTAAAACTTTCACATTTTTTAAACCCCTACGTGCCGGCTGCGTCCATTCATTCCTATGGGTGCGTGCTGTTTGAAACTGACGTTTCGAATAGTACTCGCTCATCTCTAAAGAAGAGGAATGAGAAGCAACTTATCTATAATGTTTCCATAACTCCCACATAGGTGAATGGGAAATATGGAAACAATGTAGCACATTTATCTACGCAGCTACCATAAAGGAATGGTCTCACAAACATCACAATATTTATAATTGTAGACAGGTAAAAGTGAAACATTTTTGCAAGTAAAAATAATTAAAAATGTTGCAAAGTTTTAAAGATTTCTTCTAATCATCTTAGTGATAATAAACTTTTGTCCTAATTGGTTGCCAATGGATATGACCATGAATACAGGAACTTTCCATGGTCTGGAACTTGTCGGAAACCCAACCATGATGTTCATATTGTGGACAGGTATCGGGCAGGGACATGACATGTATGAGAAGATAACCCAACCACAATAAGGACATCATGGCTGGTTATCAGGAGGACACTACATGTATGAGAAGAGAACATGACCACAATAAGGACATCATGGCTGGTTATCAGGAGGACACTACATGTATGAGAAGATAACCCAGACACAATAAGGACATCATGGCTGGTTATCAGGGGGACACTACATGTATGAGAAGATAACCCGACCACAATAAGGACATCATGGCTGGTTATCAGGGGGACACTACATGTATGAGAAGATAACCCGACCACAATAAGGACATCATGGCTGGTTATCAGGAGGGGACACTACATGTATGAGAAGATAACCCGACCACAATAAGGACCCAGCAGCAGAAACAATGATCAGAGACAACTTTGATACTTAATTTTAGAATTGCCTGAAGGTAATTCGAAATAACAGCTGCTAGGGTAAGAGAGACAGGGATAGTGAGCCCTAAACCTAGGACCACCCTGTGTCCCTATCTATTTGCTTCAACTGTCCTAATGACAGGGACAACTGGACGACAAACCCTGCTTTAGATAAGTGATATGCAGAACAGGACCAAACAACACAACACAGAAGAGGAGTCAGCAAGCCAAGGGTCAAACCAGAGAGACAAAACAGTACCAAATCACAATCACAAACCACTCCATGCAAAGCACTCCACATAATTTGTCATGCTGTTAATGAGGTTATTAATAGAGATGAGCGAGTAGTATTCGATCGAGTAGGTATTCGATCGAATACTACAGTATTCAAAATACTCGTACTCGATTGAGTACCACTCACTATTCGAATGGAAAAGTTTGATGCAGAACCAGCATTGATTGGCCGAATGCTATACAGTCGGCCAATCAACGCTGGTTCTTCTCCTACCTTTAGAAGTCTTCTCCGTGCAGCTTCCCCGCGGCGTCTTCCGGCTCTTCATTCACTCTGCCAGGCATCGGGCCTGGGCAGAGCCGACTGCCCATGTCTGCTTGTAGTGCTGGCATGCGCAGTCGGCTCTGCCCAGGTCCGATGCCTGGCAGAGTGAATTCAGAGCTGGAAGATGCCGCGGGGACACTGCACGGAGAAGACTTCTCGGAGGATCCAGCCCGACCCTCACTCGTGGACTTGGTAAGTGTAATTTGATCAAATGTTGCCTACCCCTGAAACGAGCATTTTCCCCCATAGAGCATAATAGGGTTCGATATTCGATTTGAGTAGTCGAATATTGAGGGGCTACTTGAAATGAATATCGAACCTCGAACATTTTACTGTTCGCTCATCTCTAGTTATTAATGTTTGTCTGAAGATTGTCATGATATATTGAATGTATTTAGGAACTCACATCAAGATTGTCCGCTGACAGATTCCCTGACCATACCACTGTTACCATGGCCAAAATCAATGTAACACCAAAATGTTAGTGCATCTAAAATGAAGACTAGAGGAGTCCAAGTACCATACAATACATTACCGCACACCATACTCCCAGGAGAAGGATCGGTATCCTGTGTTCCCCTGTGAAGGCCTCTTCAAAGCATTGCCACAAAGTCTCCAGACTAATATCCAACTATCACTGTGTCTGACATCAAAGCGAGACTGGGTTGTGGGACTATTAAACTTGTGACCCATCCCATTTGGAATAACCTGTCATAGCTGTTAACCAACATCTATCTTGCCCCAAATATACCTGCATAGGGAGAGGGGCCAAAGCCATTTCCAGACAACTGTGCCAGTGACTTATTCCTCGAGAACAAAGGGACTGGGCAGTTAAAATCCAACTTTCTAATCCTTATCTTCTTCAACATCAACCACTGGGAGTAATTTGAGAGATCCCTATACACATTAGATGGTTGACCTGTTTCACTGAAATTGGTGAGTTTGTCCAACATACATCTAATAAGAACGGTCAAGTGCAGACCCTAGTCAAGTGGTTGAGTCCAAAGTTAGTCCTAAATATGATTGTTTTCTATTAAATCTTTGAGGTCCATTATTGTGCTAAGTTATACTTTAATAAAAAGGGACATGGACATTATAGAACAGCCCATCATCCATCATTACTAATACTGGTTTCTTTACATCTATAAAATACCAAACAAATAGCTGAGAATAGTAAAAGTGAACATAATATAGGAGTCCTGCAAATTCAGGTTATAATGGAACTAAAAAGATAACACTGAAAATGAGAAATGTGAGCACAATAAGGACTAACTTCCCATCAACAATAACACAAGCACCTTGTCAGAAGTAGATGGATTTTCCTTACACTCACTATGAGCTGTGAGAAGCTGCAGACTCCTCTATGAGCAGTGTATAAGAAAGAACGCTGTATGTAGACATATAGAGGAAGTATAGCGAGATCTGCCCACACTCTACTCCTTTGTTGCTGTTGCTTGAACTTGATGGTTTCTAAAGATGGAACTTCCCTTGGAACAGGAAGTGAACAGCAAATGAACAAAAAAGAGACATCTAGTGGTTTAAACTTTAGAGAGGTTTTTTTAGGCAGAAAACAGCAAAATATTAAAACAAAGTTTATTTCATTTTTGTCACATTGGGCTGCAGGGTACTGACATATACGAGCGATTGGTATTTTAAAAGGTTGCCTTGTTTATGTAAGTTTGACAATAACAGTCTATAAGTGTAACTATGTATATATAGCTGAAGATTTGTGGTGTGGTATAAATATGTGGTGAAAATCAACCCTAACCCTATGTTCACACATCTGCACTTCATGTACGTATCCATTAGTTTGATTGGGGTGTTGTCTGTGAATAGCACAGATGTTACATGTCCGCAAAATGTAGACATATGAATACAGCGATAAGTTATGGCCTCATATTTTAGAGATACCGCTTCTTTGGCTTTTCCACAACATGCAGAAAAAACTGTGTGTTTTACAGAACTATCAACGTGAATAAGATTTTGGTTAATCTCATTTACATATTGCGGAAAAAAAGAAATATGGAAAATCTATCTCTATGTCTATTTAATCTATCCTATCTATCTATCTATCTATCTATCTATCTATCTATCTATCATCTATCTATATCTACAGTGTCTATCTATCTATCTATCTATCTATCTATCTATCTATCTATCTATCTATCTATCTATATCTACAGTATCTATCCAGTATCTACCTCTTTGTAGCTATCTATCTATCTATCTATCTATCTATCTATCTATCTATCTATATCTACAGTGTCTATCTATCTTTTTATCTATCGATCTATCTATCTATCTCTACAGTATCTATCTATCTATCTATCTATCTATCTATCTATCTCTTTATCGCTCTATCTCTACAGTATCTATCTATTATCTATCTATCTATCTATCTATCTATCTATCTATCTATCTATATCTACAGTGTCTATCTTTTTATCTATCTTTCTATCTATCTCAACAGTATCTATCTATCTATCTATCTATCTCTACAGTATCTATCTATCTATCTATCTATCTATCTCCTATCTATCTATCTATCTATCTATCTATCTATCTATCTCCTATCTATCATCTATCTATCTATCTATCTATCTATCTATCTATCTATCTATCTCCTATCTATCTATCTATCTATCTATCTATCTATCTCCTATCTATCATCTATCTATCTATCTATCTATCTATCTCCTATCTATCTATCTATCTATCTATCTATCTATCTATCTATCTATCTCCTATCTATCATCTATCTATCTATCTATCTATCTATCTATCTATCTATCTATCTCCTATCTATCTATCTATCTATCTATCTATCTATCTATCTATCTATCTCCTATTTATCTTTCTATCTATCTCAACAGTATCTATCTATCTATCTATCTATCTATCTATCTATCTATCTATCTATCCATCCATTCTGTTCCCCCAACGTAGAATATAACAAATCAATACAAAAGATGCACTTTTTTTTTTTTTTAGGTCACTGCCATTTCATTGCTTCTTTATTAATATTTCCAGTGTTTCACATACTACAAATTACACCGGCTTTGTGCATAGCTTGTATGCCAGACAATTTTGACCACCATACGCTCAATTGTGCTCAAGTAGGCCTATTTAAGCTATAATTGGCTTCCTTGGCAATTATTGTGAATAGCAGCTGACTGCTAGTACAAAAAAGCAACATACAAACAGAAAAAGACATTATATACAGTTTACTGTCAAAAATCTGGACCCATAAAAAAAAAAACATAGCTATTTGTGCGACCGGTGTCATAAGAAAAAGGACATCGATACATTATTTTATTATAATAACAAACAGGATTATTGAAAGATTATTTATTTTTAGAAATTTTTTTTTCAAAATCAAAAAATTCTTTGTTTCATTGGATTCTAAACAATAAAAATGAAAGCCGATAGGTTTAGTTTTGGGATTGTAACAGGCTCATGTGTCTTTATCACATAATTTGTTGTTTTTTTTTTTAGATATTTTTATTATATCATCTACATCTTTTTTGGTTCAAAGGAAAAAAAACAAAAACCTACCCACCTTGCTTTGTTTCCCCCTAAAAAGCTACATAATTAGATGGATTATTTTGTGTCTGTGCATGTGTTTGCTAAAGAGAACAAGCCAGATAAATTAGCACTTAGGGGAACTTACAATAGCACATAATATGCCCTTGTGTTTCATATAAAGCTTTATTTGTCATTCACGGCTGGTTGGCAAACCTGACTTTGCTTTTGAAAATGACAGGTGGTGCAGTGGTGTGTTATACATGAAGAAAAAAGACAAACCTTCGCTAAGACAGCTCCTGTCAATAGCACCCGTGATTTTCTATTCAACCCTTGTTCTGTATTTTTTTTTTTTATTCAAAAATTTTGTCATTTGCATTGCCCTGGCCCTTAAATTGCCGAGCCTCCGCTTTCCTTTTTTGTCGGCCATTTCTCTAAATCATAAGTTGCACCATGTCACCCGCAAGACGACAGGTAGGGTTCAATGTATTTTAATAGGCCTTAGCGTTCCATGTCAGAAATCAATGCTCCTCCTCCCTTCCTTGTGGTTTATTAAATTTCAGCTGTAACATTAAACTTCTTTATCCCATCGATCTCCTTTTCACAGAACCCCAGGAATCAATCGAAATCAATAGAAATGTCCTATTTTTATGTAGCAGATATTTTCGTCTAATTGTCTGTCCAGGTGGTTCGACTCCGCGCTCGGTATGTGGGTTTTTCTTCCTCTTAAATCCACAACAGGATGCAGTGCCAGGATCCAACTTACCGGCTGATACACTTATCGATTCTAAAATGAAATACAGAGAGATCAATGGCAATCGGGAATGTAGATGAAATTTCCTAAGTATGCAAAGGCAAAGGGCAAGCTAGTTTTTTTTCTAGGAGCTCAAGCTGTGATCCAATTAAATGTGTCCATAATGTTTTGTCAAGGAAATACTGTATGTCTCCCGACTGATATATTGCTTTTACGTAGATCAGAGGGAAAAATCAAAGACTCAATCAACTATTCCGAGCAGGGGAGTTCTGGAGTAGAGCTGGACAGAAATACTGTGAAGAGGAATGTTTCACCTTTCTTTTCTATTCATTAAAATATTTATCAAAATATTCTCTTTTCTCGACTTTTTTTTATTGTGTGTTGTACAGTGCTGTGCAAAAGTTTTAGGCAGCAGGAATGGAAGGGGAATGAAAGTGATAATAGTCAATGGTTGTCAATCAACAAATTGAAGTGAATGAAGAAAAGAGAAATGTAAACCCCATCAATATCTGGTGCGAACGCTCTTTGGAGGAGGAGTCTTGAAAGTGATGATCTGGGGGGACAACATGGTGGCTCAGTGGTTTGCCTTACTGTGCTGGAGTTCTGGGTTTGAATCCTGAAGACATGTGCTTACACTGATGTGCAAAAGGATAACAATGTTTTGAGTTTTTGACTTTCAGGCTCTATACCTCACCATCCACTACAGCTTCGAAACGGAGACTTCCATCATTTTATAGACAATCCTCATGGATTGTCCAACCTTTTCTCACATTCCCTATTGCCAGTGCCGCACCTCTAATAAGGCGAGGTGAGGTGTTATCAATTTCCCAATCAAAATCAAGGTCCATGTCTGGGTCCTCACTCCAATCTACTGCATCAATCCCACACAATGAGAGTGATAGTTCTGGAATCACCGTTTTAGGGGCTAACAATTTTAAAGGGGCTAACACTCTGCTGGTGCAAGGCTCAACTCACTCCAAGGGCCAAAAATACTGCTGGTGCAAGGCTGAACTAAGTTAAAGGGCCTAAAACTCTGCTGGTAAAAGGCTGAAGTCACCTCAAGGGCCTCAATCTCTGCTGGGAGCTCAGCTTAAGGGCCTGTAACTTAATTTGGAAGGGCTCACGTTAAGGGCCAGAAAAGTGAATTTTGGAAGGTCTTACCACATCACACACACACACACACACACACACACACACACACACACACACACACACACACACAATGACAGTTCAGTGTGGGTACTGTTGGATATCCCATTGCCTATCCATCTGTGGTTGTCATGGGCAATGTGATTTAAAGGGGTGCATGCTAATGTTTCTTTAGCTTAAATTTGGGTTTCTGTACATCCATTTGAGGAAGAAAGAAGGTTTCCAGGTATTTTCCCACTTTGATAGAGTTTTTTTTGAGTGTGGAAAGTGTGTAGTTGATAGGCAGTGATGGTGGGGTAAACCTATGACTTGGGCGTGTTAGATGCCCCCAGACATGCTTCCCCTGCTGTCCTAGTTGCATTTTAGAGGTGTTGTCATCATTTGCTGAGGTGTCATAGAGTCGAATGGTGGGATCCCCTGAAACGAAGCATTTTTCCCCATAGACTATAATGGGAATATCGAGTAACGCATATCGAATATTTTACTGTTCGCTCATCTCTATTAATAATAAGTTGAGACAGAATTTATCTCAAATTCAGTACCAGGTTCCACCCTGTTAATGGGTCTTAAGGACTAGTTCACACGATGTTGGTGATAGCGTATTTTGGACCTTATTTTGACATGGAAAGCTGCATCCAAATAGGACCAAAATACGCCTGCCGCGACAGTCGTGGCTTCCCACTCCGGAGTAGGCCTAAATGAATGTCCTAGTCCGGAGGGTGCTGTCGTAAGGCGGACGCCGCGGCTGAATCAGCCGCGGAATCCGCCTGAAGAAAGGGCAGCTCACTTCTTTTTTCCGTGAGCCGGAACTATCCGCTCACAGAAAAAAGGACGCTAGCGGTCTGCATAGACCTCTATTGTGAGAGGGCGGATTTTGAGGTGAATTTTGGCACTGAGAGTGACGCGGGGAGCCAAACCCACCTGCCACGACTGTCACTGTCGCGGCTTCCCTCTCCAGAGTCAGCTCAAATGAATTGGCTGACATTGGAGGTTGCTGCCACCAGGCGGACACCGCGGCTCAACTAGAAGAAAGGGCAGCCCATTTCTTTTTTCCCGCGAGCAGGTACATGCCGCTAGCAGAAAAAAGAACGCTAGCGGTCTCCATAGACCACCATTGTGAGGGGGCGGATTATGACGTGAATTACGCGCCATAATCCGCCCCCTCTGTGCCCGTGTGAACTAGCCCTTAAGGTGTCAGTGCTTTATTGACTGTACCATAAAGTCAAATTATACACAAGCGCATGACCAGGAGCGCAACTCGCAGTGCCTCATGGAATAAATTGGGGGACGGCGTTTTAATGAATCCGCCACTACTTATCGTATTGTGTTATTGCAATAGATAGCGGCTGATAATTTTTATGCCTATGTTCACTCTCTACTACCACCTCTAGGTGGCACCGCACTTACGTGACAATGCTGAAACATGCTATAACGCTACATGCAATGTCCTGGCGTTCTTCAATGCCAGCTACAGTGTGCTCTAGCGGTGGCCATTGAGGGCAACTTGGACTGGAGTGTAAACAGGTGAGTAAAATTATTGGCCGCTATCTATTGCAATATAATAACTTATTCATGGAGGGAAAAATGGGGGGTCCTAAACTGGGGGTAAAAAAAGGGTCCAATGCTGTGTGTGGGTCATAAAAAGGGTTCATATACTATGTGGGGGTATAAAATAGGGCCATACACTGTGTGGTGCCATAAAAAGGGAATACATGCTGTGTTTGTCTGGGGAAGGGGGGTTAAAAAAGAGGGTCAAATGTAGTATGGAATCAATAAAAAGGGGTCATATACTGTTGGGGGCAAAAAGGAGGTCATATACTGGGGGCCATAAGAAAGGGGTCATATACTATGTGGGGGTATGAAATGCGGCCATACACTGTGTGGTGCCATAAAAAGGGAATACATGTTGTGTGTGTCTGGGGAAGGGGGGGAAGGTAAAAAAGAGGGTCATATGTAGTATGGAGTCAATAAAACGGGGTCATATACTGTTGGGGGCAAAAAGGAGGTCATATACTGGGGGCCATAAGAAAGGGGTCATATACTGTGGGGGGGGGCATAAAAAGTGGGGCCATATACTTTGGGGGGAAAAGGAAGTCATATATCGAGTGGCGGGCTTAAGAAGGGGGTCATACCGTTTGTTGTGCCAGAAAACGGGGGTTATTTATGGTGTTGGGACCAGAAAAAGGGGGTCATATACTATGTGGGGGGCCAGAAAATGGTAGTCATATACTGTATAGTATGTGGGGGTTACGTATCATATTTGGGATAAAAAAAAGGGGGGGGTTATATTGTGTAGGGGCCGAAAAAAGGTGGTTGTATATTATATGGGGCCAAACCAAAAGGGGGTGTTATAATATGTGGGGGCCAAATAAGGGGATTTTTTGACCGGCTTGGGTATCTTTTTTATTTTTTGGGGGAGGGGGTGCCTTTCTATAACTTGCCTCAGGCAGCAGGTTCTCCCCTGCTCATGAGAACACAGGTGAGAGGTCGTGAGGACATATGAATGTGTTGTTTTTTTTTGCCTGTACTGTTATTGATGTTCGATAATTTGGGGTAGGAACAAGCATTTTTTTTCCGAAGCCGTAGAGAGTGAAGAATTTTGTCTCAATCATTTACAAAGTAAAATTTTCAGGGTGAGCATTGTAACTTGAAAATTGTAATTTTATTTAAAAAAAATTAAATTTGGGGTGGATCAGTGGTTAACAGTCCTGGGTTAAAATCCAGCCAAGGACATCTACATGGAGTTTTCATACCCTCCAAGGGTAGGGAATTTAGATTGTGAGCCCTACTGGGGACAGGGAATACTGGCAATATCTGTACAGCGCTGCAGAATATGTTGGCGCTATATAAAGAAACAAAATAAATAACTAAAGTACACAAGTAAAAATAAAGATAAAGTAGCAGATAACTAATATAATAGTCTTTATATATAACAGTCAAACATAAATCACTTCCTTCATGAGCCAGTACTGTACGCACAATAGTGTCCCTAGGTGCAGTGCATCCTGGCACAAGTAGGGGGCAGTACATCACAGTACATATAGCACTATACTGTACTTTACAGATTGTGGGGATAATGTTCCTCCTTAAGGTGAAACTACCTATTGGGTGTGTGGAGACTTATACAGCCATAGTCGCTCCACTGTAAGGGATCATGGGAGGAATATGCAAATCTGTCTCCCAAGATGTAAATAGGGAGACAGTGCCTCTGTTATGCTGCCCTCTATGGGAAGCACCCTGAACATCATGCCCGACTTTCCCAGAAGCCTTTACTGCATAATGTGGGATTTTTACCCCATTTCTCAACTACGGACAGCCGTTTCGGTCTGGTTCGGTCTCCACAGGGGCCCGGTAGATCATGGAGCCCTAAAAACTTAGCAGCTTTCTAATGTTCATTAAAGTACAAGTGAATATCTAAGCTATTGATCCTTATGTATAACAATTATTAGTAGTGGATTACTATGCCAGATTCACACTAGTGTCAAGCTGCCCGTTGTTCTGGTCCGTTGTGTGAACACAGTCTACCAGTAGACACTTCCTAGTACATACCCTGCCTATTGGCTGGATCATCCAGGGAATCCATGATATTCTCTACAGGACTGCCTGGGGCATTACGTGTTGGATGTAGTTTCAAGTTCCAGTATAATGACCCAGGAATGACTTGAGACTTGCCAGATCCTGTTCAGTACAGCTGTCATTGTATTGCTGGGAGTCATGGATATCTGCTGACTGCGCAGGATCAGTATGTGGTCTGCCTGGGTATGACACTCGGACCCAGCAGAAATTTGTTGTAGCAACCTCTGGGTGGATGGAGCGCATGTGTAGTACCGGTCCTATACAAGTAATAGGGGCAGTCGCGAAGCTTCCAGGGAACTGTGGTACTGCTCCTATTCCTGCAATAGCAGTGGCACTGCAAAAATCGCCTAGTAGAAGCTTCTGGCACTCGGAGGCTGTTGCATTTAAAAGTTTGGCAATTTGGTTTTTCACATCAACAATTGGCAGGGCCATAAAATCAATAAGACCATTGCTGTTGGTAGAGAAGACAGTACACGTCAGTGTGAATAGGCAGCTAGTACTTGTGTCCTTCAGGAAATTAGGAAGGAATATGCAGCAGAACCTGAACATTTCTCCACCAAGCCACTGCAGTAGGAGTTACTTATACCAGAAAGGAGTCTTAAAGGGGTCATACCAATTCTGAAGTTATCCTTTTCAATGACTTCCTGATGGGTAGGGGTCCAGCCACCAGGACCCTCCCGATCCAGAAAATGGGGGTTCAGTTTTCCCATCCTCATGGAGCAACAGCATGAACATGTACCCTGTCGAAGATAGCTAAATTCTGTATTCAGGTGTATATGAGTGGCAGGACGTATGCTCAGCCTGTCAATTCATTAGCATACAAGAACCAGATCTCTATTCGTGAGATGGGTGGAGATCCCAGTGGTCAGACCCACTATTCTATGGGTAGAGGATAACTTTAAAACTTAGTACAACCTGAAAACTGGGGTCTGGTTCCCTGTTCTGATGAATCAATACATTGAGTATTGGTCCTGCTGTTCCTTTTGTTTTCATAGAGAATGGGGCAGCCATTGATCGATAAGATCAGCACAGCTTTAACCACTTGCATTGGGCCCTTTGGTAGTGGGGCCTCCTTGGGACAGCAGCACAGTACTGCATTTAGAGTGCTGTCCAGATGTTCAGGGCCGCTCCGCTATGTCACATCTCCAGCTCATCTGCATCTTCCATGGAGTGGAGTACATTGGTGATGTAGGTAGCTGTCCACTCCCTGCATCACCATACAGCCATTCCTCTGTCTCTGCATCGAATGTACTGATCAGGAGCAGTATGGGCAATGTTGTTTATATTGCACCTGCTCCTCCCTGAAGCTGCCAGCAGGAGAGACAGAAGACAACAGGAGAACAGGGGAAGGTGAGTATTAGGGTTTTTTTTGTTTTGTTTTGTTTTTTCTTGACCTGATTGATACTGTGCAGTCAACCTGGAAAGGGGACATTATACTGTGGGGACAACCTGGAAAAAGGTCAATATACTGTAGGGGCAACTTGGAAAGGGGACATGGTATGGGGTGGGAGACCTGGTAAGGGGACATTATACTGGGGAGGCAAATCGCAAAGAGGTCAATATACTGAGGAGGCATCCTGGAAAGGGGACATTATCATTATACTGAGGAGGCAAAATGGGGAAAGGGTACATGATATAGGGGCAACCTGGAAAGGTGACATTATACTGTGGGTGAGCAACCTGGAAAGGGGATATGATATGGGGGAGCAACCTGGAAAGTGGACATTATACTGGAGAGCTAACTTGGAAAGAGGATATAATATGGGGGAGCAACCTGGAAAGGGGACATGATAGGGGGGAACCTGGCAAGGGGACATTATACTGGGGAAGCAAACTGGAAAGAGGACATTACATTGTGACAACAATCTGGAAAGAAGAAATAATAATGGGGGATAAACTTTAAAGGCAACATTATACTTGTAGAGGGATAACCTTGAAAGGAGACATGACCACATGATGTCACGGATGATGTCATGGAAGAGGACATAGCATGAGTACAGACCCTGCGAAGATGTGTATAAGAAATGAGGGACGGTGAATGTTTGCTGTTTTTTACACCTCCCAAACACCTCTACCTATTAAGTTTTGGGGTCTGAATATAATAATAATCTTTAAAAAAAAATCTATAATAATAATAATAATAATAATAATAATAAAAAAAAAAATATCATCTATAATAATTACAATTTTGATTCACGGGTGACAACAATCTCCATGGGCTCGGATCAGTTTGAAACTAAAACTTTCGGAAGATCCTGGTCAAATGTGAACCTGGTCGGTCATGTCTATTCAAGATATATATATATATATATATATATATATATATATATATATATATATATATATATATATATATATGTTATAAATGTTTCACTGCTAGATGTCTCCTGCTTGTATTCTGTCTTAACCCACAGGGTGATTCATTTAGATGCCTTTGATACATTGGAGGATTTCTTCATTGTAGTTTCTGTTCCCCATTGACTTGTATTTAGATGCTAATGAAAGTCAAGTACAACTTAACTGTGATGGTTTATTTCCACTAGGGCTCCAACCTAATTGTAAATCATCAAAGGGAATAAGACCCCGTGAACTGTAACAATCTTTCTCAATGAGAAAATAAAAAAAAAAGTTAAGATACAGGTATGTAAGAATACAGGAAAAACAAGAATTTCCGACTTTCTTATGATGATAAGAAAGCAATAGTGTGCCGCTAATAAATACTCTAGTAGAAGCTATTGTAGGCTGAGTGAGTAAATTGAGCAGTATGTGCCAAAATATAGGAAAATATCTCACTTTGTAAGACCGACACTATAAGGACCCGTTCCCACAGAGTAACTCGGCACTCATTCTGACACATAAACACGTGTCAGAGTGAGCGCTTCAAAACAGAATCCCATTGACTTCAATGGGTTCCGTCTTATGCGCGCTACACATTGAAATCAATGGGAGGCTTTTAACCCATTGATTTCAATGTGTTACGCACGTTAAACGGAACCCATTGAAGTCAATAGGATTTTGTTTTGAAGCGCTCACTCTGACACGTGTTTACTAGAGATGGGCGAACAGTAAAATGTTTGAGGTTCGATATTTGTTTCGAGTAGCCCCTCAATATTTGACTACTCGAATCGAATATCAAGCCCCATTATAGTCTATGGGGGAAATGCTCGTTTCAGGGGTAGGCAACGTTCGATCAAATTACACTTACCAAGTCCACGAGTGAGGGTCGGGCTGGATCCTCCGAGAAGTCTTCTCCGTGCAGCGTCCCCGCGGCGTCTTCCGGCTCTGAATTCACTCTGCCAGGCATCAGGCCTGGGCAGAGCCGACTGCGCATGTCCACACTACAAGTGGACATGCGCATTCGGCTCTGCCCAGGCCCGATGCCTGGCAGAGTGAATGAAGAGCCGGAAGATGCGGCGGGGAAGCTGCACGGAGAAGACTTCTAAAGGTAGGAGAAGAACCAGCGTTGATTGGCCGACTGTATAGCATTCGGCCAATCAATGCTGGTTCTGCATCGAACTTTTCCATTCGAACAGCGATTGGTACTCGATCGAGTACGAGTATTTCGAATACCGTAGTATTCGATCGAATACCTACTCGATCGAGTACTACTCGCTCATCTCTAGTGTGTACGTGTCAGAGTGAGCACCGCGTTACTCAGTGGGAACGGGTCCTTAGATCTAAGAAAACTATAAGAACGAGAAAGCCAAAAAAACTTTTTGAGCCAAGCACAAGAGAAGATACAAAAGAGAAGAGGTTTTTGACTTTTCTTTAAACTCTTCCTTATATTGGAATCAACCTTTTGGTTTTTTTAAAAAAAAGTGTAATTCTAGCCTAAGGCTGGATTCACGTTTGCGTAGGAAGCCCTGCCACAGATTCCTCCTAAAATAAGTAAAGATCGGTTTTATACGAAACTGGGCGGAAGACCTCATTATAGCCTATGGATTCCACATGTAAACGCTTTTTAACAGGACAGGGTTTCTGTCTTGCAGACCAAATGATAGAGAGCAGAACACTAGTGTGAACCAAGTGAAAAGCCGTTTTTTCGTTTTTAATGGTGAAGTATCAGGGTTGGTTCACACTAGCGCATGTATTCCATCCGGTTAGAGTCCGCATGGAGACCCCCCGGACGGAATACAATCCCAATTGCAAAAGATGTGCTGTCAAAGCACACGGACCCCATAGACTATAATGGGCCCTGTGTGCTTGCCGCGCACTGCCCGCACAAATCATTTATGTGGATAGTGCACGGCAAGGACACAGAGCCCATTATAGTCTATGGGGTCTGTGTGCTTTGACAGCACATCGCTTGCAATTGCGATTGTATTCCGTCTGGGGGTCTCCATGCGGACTTTAATCGGATGGAATACATACACTAGTCTGAACCAACCCTCATACTTTTTGCATCCGTTTTTAAATTTCACTGAAAAAAAACGGATGAATTTCATTGGTCTTTATTAGATATGAGCGAGTAGTATTGGATCGAATACCTCCCCTGCATAGTTATTGGTGTAAAAAAGCGCCAGGGAATTGGGAGGGGCATCGAATTTTTACTGCATGTACCGCGTGGTATTGGACCGATCATACCAATAACTATGCAGGGGAGGTATGGAATACTACATCTCTAGTCTTTATTTTTTGATAAAGACGTCAATCCATTTAACATCAGTTAAAAAATGGATCAATTGATTTCCATTTGGTCCGTTGGACAAAAATAGTTCCTGCTTCGGTCGTGTTTTTTACTTTTTTGATGGAAGAAAACGTTGTGCTTCCAGGACTTTTTGTTCCAATACAAAAGTAAACAAACTGAGTTTTTGCCATGTTCATTACATTAGCTGTAATAGGGACAAAAACTAAACTAAAGGGGTTCCGTCTGTGTCTATCACTCGACTACTGTTAATGTCTAGAGATGAGCGAGTAGTATTCGATGGAGTAGGTATTCGATCGAATACTACGGTATTCGAAATACTCGTACTCGATCAAGTACCACTCGCTATTCGAATGGAAAAGTTCGATGCAGAACGAATGCTATACAGTCGGCCAATCAACACTGGTTCTTCTCCTACCTTTAGAAGTCTTCTCTGTGCAGCTTCCCCGCGGCGTCTTCCAGCTCTCCATTCACTCTGCCAGGTATCGGGCCTGGGCAGAGCCAACTGCGCATGTCCACTTGTAGTGCGGGCATGCACAGTCGGCTCTGCCCAGGCCCGATTGAGTGAATTCAGAGCCGGAAGATGCCGCGGGGATGCTGCACGGAGAAGACTTCTCGGAGGATCCAGCCCGACCCTCACTCGTGGATTTGGTAAGTATAATTAGATCGAACGTTGCCTACCCCTGAAACGAGCATTTTCCCCCCATAGACTATAATAGGGTTCGATATTCGATTCGAGTAGTCGAATATTGAGGGAATACTCAAAACGAATATCGAACCTCGAACATTTTACTGTTCGCTCATCTCTATTAATGTCCTTTTATCCCATGAAAATCACCAGTAGTAGCATAGTAAATGGTTCTCCACCAAAGTCAACTTTTTGCATCCTTCACGTGAATAAGTCCTGTCTGGGGACTTGCATGGGTGGACGAGGATATTATTGGATGTTTGTCCATGAAAAATGTAACAGCCGTGTGAATAAGACCCAACTCCAACGATGTATTAGCCACCACCGATTTTCGCTGTCACTAACCGGCCGGCAGTATGTCCTGTGTATCCCCAGTCTAAAACCTAAAATCCATACTGAAGCTGATCCCTGTTACATTTCAGATCACTTGACCAAAAAGATCCACAGTCTGACAACGTAAATGAAACATACCCCGAAATTATTCACAATTCAGAAGATAGTAATCCAGAATCTAAAAAAATGATCCCATACCTGTGCCATAAATCCTAACTAAAAGGATAAAGACTAAGCCTCTCTATTGTGTTTGTATAGATTGGTTCCTGGAGAAGAACAGGCTGATACTTCCTGCGGAGAGGTCAGTGGCGGCACAGTCTTGTGTGGATGCCAGGTTTTAATTGAAACATTGTGATAAATTTCTATAGAAGGTCAGAAGTCTTATTCTGGTTGAAAAGGGGTCAAGCGGGTCTCTTAAAGAAGTCCTCTTAATTTTTATAGTGTCCACTGAGACTTGATTTACCACAGAAGTGACCTGATCACTCTTAGTTGACCTTTTACAAGGAAGCAAGACTCAGCTCCTCTGTCAGTCACGACGGGGAGAGAATTTTTTTTTTTATTGGGATTTATATTCTTTGTAGGAAGATGGATCCCACCAGATCAATACCACACAGGCTTTTTCTTGATTGCCTTATGCAAAGAAAAAATGGCGGTAGATGGGATGGGAGAAAATTACACTAAACATGTAGAGGGAGCCTTATCAGGAGGGAAATTATTTAAAGCCAGTTTTGCTGGGGTGTGATTTGCTGTATTTTTTTTTACCAAATTTATCAATTTTTCACAATTGGCGTTATTCATCAACACATCAATACTAGAGATGAGCGAGTAGTATTCGATCGAGTAGGTATTTGATCAAATACTACGGTATTCAAAATACTCGTACTCGATCGAGTACCACTCACTATTCGAATGGAAAAATTTGATGCAGAACCAGCGTTAATTGGCCGAATGCTATACAGTCGGCCAATCAACGCTGGTTCTTCTCTTACCTTTAGAAGTCTTCTCCTCGCTGCGTCCCTGCGGCATCTTCTGCCTCTGAATTCACTCTGCTAGGTATCGGGCCTGGGCAAAGCCGACTGCACATGCCCACGCTACAAGAAAATGGTCGCTTTGACTGTAAGCGGCCATTTTCTTGTAGTGTGGGCATGCGCAGTCGGCTCTGCCCAGGCCTGATGCCTGGCAGAGTGAATTCATTGCCAGATGACGACGCGGGGACGCTGCGCAGAGAAGACTTCTCGGAGAATCCAGCCCAACCCTCACTCGTGGACTTGGTAAGTTCAGTTTGATCGAATGTTGCCTACCCCTGAAACGAGCATTTTCCCCCCATAGACTATAATAGGATTTGATATTCGATTCGAGTAGTCGAATATTGAGGGGCTACTCGAAATGAATATCGAATATCGAGTATTTAACGACTCGCTCATCTCTAATCAATACATCTATGATATTTTACTGGTGCGGATGTATGATAATGTGGTGCATCAGGTTGTGTCTTGTGCTAGAGATGCACCACACCCCTGTTCTGCACCTTACTTGCCAACTTTTTGGAAAATGGGCAGAGGGTGGGCCCGGTTAGGGGAAACTCAGCTTGACATATTAATTAGAACTCACCTAATTTTTCTGGTGTGAGTTATACAACTTCTGACGGGCATAGATGAATATTCTCTTGTGAGAGCCGGAGCCTCATAAATCAGCCATGCCAATATTAATAAATCTGCCCCAATGTTTAATTAATTTTCCACATTTTAAACTCTAGGGGGGGAGTCTATCGTGGGGGTTATTTTTAAAGTCAGCTTTGCTGGGTTCTGTATTGATTAATTTGCACCAAATTTAGGAAATAGATGATACATTTGGCACATTTTTAAGCATTGTTTTTCTGTCCTGAAACATTCCTTGACTTTCTATTTCAATCTCATTTTTTAAAAGTTGCATTGATAAATGCGATGTAAAAACCTAACCATGCCCTCTTTCCCATTAAAAAATGGATGGGGTAGTGTAAAGAGGAAAAAGTCTTGATTTTTTGAGCATGTGAACTCAAAGAGCATCAACTTCATCCATTTGCAACTTTTTGATACTATATTTATAGATTACAGGGCTTGTTCTATTCCTAACATTTCTGTCCTGAGATGCTACTTCACTTTCTATGGCTCTTCCATCACAATTGACAATCAGCTCATCGGCCTAACCATACCCACCTCCCCACCCACTTAGTAAAAGTGGAGTGAGTGGTGCTGGTGTAAAAATGCAAAAAGTTGTAAAATTATATGGCAATATCCTGCAAAGAATAAAATAGTTTGATATGTTACTATTTCTGATAATGTGTACCACATGCATGATATCCAAAAGGGGACAATACAGAAGATTTACTAATCCAATGGATCAAAATTTTTTCCCTTTGGACTTTCATCAGTGAGTATGTATCTGTATGTATCATGCATGGCTGTGTTCCTTATCCAGTGTGGGCATACAGATCCCCAAAGGGGTTCAAAGGGAGTGAAAAGTCTGGGATTTGTGTTTTTATCTGTTAGATAAGAGATGGAAAACCTCCCCATCCACATTAAGGCTGAGGCCCCACATTGCGGAAATGCAGGTTTTTTTGCAGCAGAATTCACAAAATCCATTCCTGGCTTTGGCTCGAAAAACAAATGCCCAATCACAGGTCTCAATGGTGGCCCCAGGTGCATGACTTCAAAAGTAACCAGGAGGAGGACCCGGGAAAATCTGAGGAGGCCCAGAAAAGTTGAGTATAATTGTTTATTTTTTCACACCTCCCTTGGGCCTCTACCTATATGATTTGGTTTTTTAAGAGACCCAGGATATATAATAAGTTCACTTTTGGCTCATAGGTGACAAACTTTTGGAATATTCAGGTCAAATCTGGTTTACTTGTCCATCTCTAGAGGTCACACCTCTGGCAACCGCACCTATCACTAAATTGAGCACCCCATGTCTCTGTGCCCCAATACTTACCTAACCACAACCTTGATGAATGACTGCGCATGCCCGCGCTACAAGAAAATGGCCGCTTACAGTCAAAGCAGCGAGGAGAAGACTTCTAAAGGTAGGAGAAGAACCAGCGTTGATTGGCCGACTGTATAGCATTCGGCCAATCAAAGCTGGTTCTGCATCAAATTTTTCCATTCGAATAGCGAGTGGTACTCAATCGAGTATGAGTATTTTGAATACCATAGTATTCGATCGAATACCTACTCAATCGAATACTACTCGCTCATCTTTAATAAATATCTTTCATAGGAAAAACCCTTTAAATTTTTTGGTCGATCCTGCACATATCCTAACATATCTTTTTAATAGACCTAAACAACAAATCTGCATATATGGTTGCAATGAAATATTTCCAGGAAAAAATGTTTTCTCTGGCCCTCAGCACTGTATACACCCTGTACGTATTTCTAGCAGGTGCATCATACAATAGCTCATAACATAGTCAGACACCTGTATCTGGAAAACAGAGGTCACAATATACCATTCGTCTCTGAATGTATCCTCTCTGTAGGGCATGGTTGTAACTCGATTCACTTGCAGCTAAAATGTTGGGTAAGTGGCCATTGTGCCTCAGGACTGTCATGTTTGTTTAGTGTTCATGACATGCTTCAATTGACTTGACTAGTTCCAGGTTATGACAAGGTCACTCGTGTAAGAGTTCTCATGACGGAGATGCTTCCACAGTCAAAAAAATAGAGACGGCTCATCACCTTGTAACTTTTTTAAGACACAGTGGTACGTATACAGTGCAGCACTTTTTAACTTGACCACTTATGACTCAAGTTATGACCGTCTTCTTTAACTTGACTTTTGAATTACTTTTAATGGTGTTTGTTGCGAGTTATCACATGTAAAAAGAAATAAACAAAAAATAACCACCAGCCAAATCGATTATGTTTGGCCTTCGCTCACATCTGCGTCGAAGTCTCCGTAAGAGACTTCTCCAAAAATAATCAGAGCGACAAGTCCTACGCAGAAGACTTTTCTCCGCAGGTGTCCGCGGGTAACCTACGTCTTAGCAGGCAGGCTGTCCTTCCTTCAGGTCCAGCGACAAATGTGAACAACAGAGAGCGCGGCGCAAGTGTGAACCTAGCCTAATTTGGTCATGTGATTTACGGTCCATGGTCATGTGATGAACACACAGGTGCACAGCCCATTACCAGGCAGATGTCTGAATATTGTGCTGTGACTGTAACAAGTGGCAACTGTGTGCTCATCACATGACCATGGACCGTAAATCACATGACCATGGTCAGAGTTTTATCCTCTAGAAGCAACAGAATGAAAAACAGCAGGCCGAAATCTAGAAAACCGTGAGGAATTGATGCAGAAAGTATATTGGAAAATTGTATATCTTTGTATTGTACATTTGTTTGTCAATATTGATCTGAAAGTGGCCAACCCCTTTAAGGTTACAGTGCCCACTTGAGAAGCTTCTTAAGTCTCAGAGTTCTCTGATCTTTTTCAAGTGGCAGCTGATGAAACATATTTAAACTCTCTTCCTCCTCAGGCAGGTGCCCACAATTATTTTGTCTTGTTTGACTTTCTTACCTGACTCTTTGTGTCGCACTGCTTCATACAAATCTTTAGGAATAACACTTGTCATGAATCCAGAAAACCACTTGTCTTCTGATTTTGACTCTGACGTGTTCTCTTGGAACTGACTTTTGGCTTGCTACGTGAAAATCGCTTGTCTCCTGACTCTGGCTCATATGTTTCCTCTTTAACTGACAACTGCCCTGAACATTTATTATCCTGATTTGTCCCCCCGATCGGATCTATAAGTTTATTTTAGGTTCTGGTTTTGATTTCTGATAGTGGAACGTTTATTACCCATGCTGTTTCTGTGGTGATAACTTGGACCCCAAATTCAGCAAAGTCCACCTGGCCTTGTGGCAGGTGCAGGGGAAGGCATTTAGGTGTCTGATACCTATCTCTAATCACTTTATATAATATAAACAGCTAGTTCTACTGCTCTCTGTTACCAGTCAGATTCTGATATTTACTCTGGAGACTCTACCATAACGATCTAAGAAGGCTATACAGACTTTCTGTGAAAAGCATTGCAGGAAAAACCTGCTGCATCCTGCTACGTGGACCCTTTTTTCTGCAACAAAAAAGCCCATAGATAATAATGGGGTCTGGCCGGCTTTCGCCTGAAAAATGTGGAGAAAAAAGTCCTGCTTGCAGGTGGTGGTGTGAACCTAGCCTAAGATGAGCAACCAGCCTCCTTCCTCTCTGGGCCCCATCTTCCCAGTCACACCACAGGGGCCCCAATCATTTTGCTGCAGACTGTGGTTTGCTGCTGTGCGGGCACATATCCCTGGCTTGCAAAGCTAGGAGGGTCCAAGTTCCTAGACTAATGATAGGACCCAAGGACAGAAACGATCAGAGGCTAAGGCTATGCAGAGGCTATTTAGGAGCTTACACATAGCTATATAGTGGGCCCCCAAAATGAATTTTATTGCTGGGCATCCCAGTTTAATACTGAATTCAGTAATGTGAGATACTTGAGTGAATCATGAACCCTATTGGAGCTGCAATGGTGGGCATATCGCCATCCAGATTTTGTAGAAGGCCATATAGGTGTTATATAATATATTATAGATTGTCTTTGGTAATGATATTGAGGTAGAAGGAAAAATAGAGAGATGATCAATAGACTGAAGAAGAAACTCAGTATATTATATTATTTTATATTATATTTAGAGATGAGCGAATAGTATTGGATCGAATACGACTATTTGATCGAATACTCGTATCGGTCGAATACCACGTAGGAAAATTCCATTGAATTCAATGCAAAAACCTCCTCGTGCTCCTCATCCTGCTACTTCCTGAACTTGGAGGATCCAATGTGTCGAACTTTGGTTTCGATGGAAACCGGAAAAACATTCCCGTTTTTTCCCATAGACTATAATGTTATTCGATATTCAATCAAATACTAATCACTCAACTCTTATTATATTATATATAAGTAGAGATGAGCGAGTAGCACTCGATCGAGTAGGTATTCAATCGAATACTACGGTATTCAAAATACTCGTACTCGATCGAGTACCACTCGCTATTCGAATGTAAAAGTTTGCTGCAGAACCAGCATTGATTGGCTGAATGCTATACAGTCGGCCAATCAACACTGGTTCTTCTCCTACCTTTAGAAGTCTTCTCCGTGCAGCGTCCCCGCGGCATCTTCCGGCTCTTCATTCACTCTGCCAGGCATCGGGCCTGGGCAGAGCCGACTGTGCATGTCTGCTTGTAGTGCGGGCATGCGCAGTCGGCTCTGCCCAGGCCCGATGCCTGGCAGAGTGAATGAAGAGCCGGAAGACGCCGCGGGGATGTTGCAAGGAGAAGACTTCTCGGAGGATCCAGCCCGACCCTCACTCGTGGACTTGGTAAGTATAATTTGATCGAATGTTGCCTACCCCTGAAACGAGCATTTCCCGCCATAGACTATAATAGGGTTCGATATTCAATTCGAGTAGTCGAATATTGAGGGACTACTCGAAACAAATATCGAATCTCAAACATTTTACTGTTCGCTCATCTCTATATATAAGTGAACAATACTGTATGTTCTATATAACAGAAATGCTTCATATCATTGGCTGATGTTGCCAACCACGTTGTACAGAATTTATGTTACTCTCCATCAGTCTCTGTCTCAATGGAGCTTACAATCTAATTTCCATACCATACTCATCTTTGCACATTGCATTTTGACCTAAAGTCAATTTATTTCAATTGGCAGCTTGCCACATGAATATTACTCAAGACATTACTGCTGCCCTTTTGCACTTTGGACACTGTGACCTGATTTTACATGCAAATAGAGTATTTATATGCACATAGATGGCAACTTGGCCGGGTGACAGAATTCAGCAGAATACAGGGCAGGCGGTGACAGGATACAGGCATAGGCACATACTGTATGTACATTGTGTATATCACAATAAGCACATTGTTCAGACTGGTGTTCTGTCCATAGGGTAGGTCTATCCATATGTGATCTGTGGGGTCTTACACCCGGATCCCGCACAGATCAGCTCTCTTGGTGCTGGTCGTCTCATTCCCACACTGCGGGAAAAATGTTCCTCTTATGGAGCAGAAAATTTTAAAAAGTCAATTAAATGTGAACAGTGCCTTATGTGATGTGAGCAGCTTACTACAGTTACTTTTCCTCATAATATGTGTTCTCCTTATTTGCTGAAACCAATAGAACCACATTAGGCTCAGGACACAGTGTGCAAAATTGCCGGGGGTAGCCACCATGAATTCGCTTACATTTAGGACAGGGCGGTCTGAGGGTCAGTTCACACAGAGTTTTTTGGCAGCGAATTTTGCCGCGGAATTGGCCTCAAAATCCGCTGCCAAAATCCTCTCCCATTGACGTCAATGGAAGCCGCTCGCTTCATGTTTCCGCTAGCTAGTAGCGAAAAAAAGAAGCGAAATGACCCTTGTTGCTGCGGATTCCACGGCGTGAGGCTCCCTGCCAATTTGGCCCATTCATTTGGGCCTAATCCGGGGCGGAATGCCGCGACAGGATGCCGGTGCACTGCGGAATGTTCACACGCGGAATGCAAATTCTACCGTATGAACATACCCTTATAAATCAAATTCCTCTCCAAATACTAGCCCTATTTACAAACCGATTAGCCTCATATACGATGGGACTTGTCAGCATCAGCCTCAGGTTCAGTGACTGACTCAGCCAGCAATCTGAGCAGAGATCTAGCAGAACGCTTCTTCTTAGGCCCCTTGTAGACGACCATGGTGTGGTTCAGTGTGCTGGGTTTTTCCAGGATAGCAAACTAATCCGTACATTTCTGTTGGCCCATGTACATGACTGTGAATTACATGGTCCCATGTGTGGCCTAACAGTCCTGGTTGCAAAATTCAGGACAGGTCCTATTCCTCAAATGCACAAGAAAAAACACAGTCCACAGCTCACCATAAATCTTGAAGAGAATCAGCTAGACCAAGAGTGCACGAAAAAAATACACCCCCGGCTGGGGTGGAACAATGCAAGAACCCAGTAGAAAAATATTCCTTCAGCACAAGAGGTCTATAGTAAAACTTGACTTTTATTGGAAACATATAAAAAATAGGTACCAGACATAGGAAAAAAGATGTAGAAAAACTTACATGGTCAATTCCAAGTATGCATGTATGGTTGAAGACAGACAAGCTGTGTTCCTATTCATTGAAATGTCCATTTTTCAGAACAAGCTTGGTGGGCCTTAGTGTGCTACTATCGAAATGTATCCCCTATCCACAGTGCATGGGATAAGTGTCTGATCCCTGTGATGTCCAAACACAGGACCCCCCAGTGATCAGGAGGATGGGGAACCGAAGTCCCCTAAGGCCTCCTAGTAGATGGAGTGCCAGTGCTCTTGCATAATTGGTGCTCCATTCACTTCTATGAGGCTGCAAGTGCAGCTGGAGACAATGGTCCGGGCAGACCCATAGAGTAAATGGAGCGCTGGTCGTGCAAGCACACTGGTGCTCCATTTACAAGGAACCCTTACGGAGATCGGTACCGAGCAACTGTCCTATGGAAAGGGGATAAGTGTCCATAACTGGACAACCCCTTTAACCCCACAGCATTAATTGACATGCTGCAAGTTTTATCCTTGGATTTCAATGCAATGCAAAGCTTGAAATGCAAATTTCCTAAATCCCAGGGGGAGTTTGCAGAGAAATCTAAGTGATTTGGGGTATTTTTGCAATTTTGCAGTGGTGCTCAGCACACAAATGCAAGGTAATGATGTAGCAGGGCTGAGTTTGTCAATGTAGCTCATTCTATTTCATTCCCCTAGCAGGAACTAAGCAACACCAAAGAGTTAAATGTCAAACTGAGCTTTTCACCACCTGTACATCCCGTGGAAATATCTCCCTTGTGGGTCCATCGCCGTCACATTTATCTGGGATATTCACTATATAAGCCAGAACAGTTTCAGACAGGTATTTTAATATTTAATCATCAACTCACAATAAATCAGCTGGTAAACTTCATGAATGAGTGCATGCATAATCTATGAGGCCATGTAGTAGGTTTGTCATGTAAAGGAGCAACTGTTGTAGGATGATACAAAACAGATGTCCATTATTTACCATGTACAGGTTGTTTATTGTGTCCGGCGAGTGCCGCATGCAAATCCACTTCTTCAGAGTCCAATTATTTCAAGTTGGTATTGAGTTTGATCAGCTATAAAGCGGGAAAAAAAGCCACTTTATCAATTGTGGCACCAACTGTCCTTTACAGCATCAGCTGGTGCGCTCGTGGCGGCCGCTCGGGCAATGAATCCCTGTCTTGTTTACTGGGCAATTACCGGGAGGACTCGCTTGTTGTCAGGGCTTTGTTTTAGTCAAGAAGCTTCTCTTATTCAAATTAAGGGGGACGGAAAATGGAGAAACATTAGGTGGAAAGTGTCAAGCTTGGTGGGCCTTGCGTCATCTGGTCAATGTTTAATGACCTCCTGTACTGCCTTCTTACAGTGCAATAAACAGTCCATGGATAATGGCAGATCAATGGTCATAAAGTACAAGAAAAACAGAAGGAAGTTATACGTGAATTCAAATTCAAGGACATTTCGTTCCCCTTTTGTAAAAATTCATTTTTTTGACAAATTTTACATAATATTTTACGTATCATTCACTGGCTTATGAAATGTGAACAACTGAGTCAAGTCTATGTCATGCCAGTAAAGTTGAAACCATTGTCAAGAGTTGAGATACGTGGAATTTGCTTTGTGAATATTTTCAAGGCTCGTTCGTCAGTTTTGCTCCTTTGCACGAACCTGAAGTGTTTTTTAGAGTAGGTCTAGGGACCTCGGCGTCCATCACTCGATATCCTCTTCTGTCCTCTTGCAGCCTCTTGGGTGATGTTGGAGGGGACCACTGATGCCCAGTCAAAGACACATGGGGTGCGCCAATGCAATAGACGTTAACACTAGAGATGAGCGAGCAGTAAAATGTTCGAGGTTTGATATTCGTTTCGAGTAGCCCCTCAATATTCGACTACTCGAATCCAATATCGAACCCTATTATAGTCTATGGGGGGAAAATGCTCGTTTCAGGGGTAGGCAACCATCAATCAAATTATACTTACCAAGTCCACGAGTGAGGGTTGGGCTGGTTCCTCTGAGAAGTCTTCTCCTTGCAGCGTCCCTGCGGCGTCTTCTGGCTCTTCATTCACTCTGCCAGGCATCGGGCCTGGGCAGAGCCGACTGCGCATGTCCGCACTACAAGCCGATGCCTGGCAGAGTGAATTCAGAGCCGGAAGACGCCGCGGGGAAGCTGCACAGAGAAGACTTCTAAAGGTAGGAGAAGAACCAGTGTTGATTGGCCGACTGCATAGCATTCGGCCAATCAATGCTGGTTCTGCATCGAACTTTTACATTCGAATAGCGAGTGGTACTCCATCGAGTACGAGTATTTCGAATACCGTAGTATTCGATCGAATACCTACTCGATCGAGTACTACTCGCTCATCTCTAGTTAACACGAGCAATGAGATTGGTGCACCTCATGTGACCGAGTCCAATCACAGGCCTCAGTAGTAGTGTCATGATGTCGGCTTACCCAGCATGGGAGCCCTGGGCCTCTGATGTCACACAGGGGTTTGGATGGCCAAGAGAGGTGAGGGAAGGTGAGTATTATTATTTTTATTATTTTACCAAACATCTGCTGGGTTTCTGGTTAGTATACTCTGCCTATGACATCTGTAGTCAGTTTTGTTGTGTGGTCTGTATACCATAGTGAGTACATTTCATGTCTCTAAGGGAACTCTCATGGTACTTATTCTGTGCTCTTATTGTACAATCATAAACTTGGGGTACCCAGATGCTTTTGGGCAGAGGGTTCCTAGTTTAGAGACCCCTTCCATTGGGATGAGAAGCAGCAGAATTAAGAGTGTTCGGCTGCTTAATAATTCAGGCACGTTGCAGGAGGTCCAACGTGCCAGAAATGAAATCTACATCAGGCAGAGACTGGCATACATTTTTGGTATAACTCTCGCTAGGTGTTTGGCATGAGTTATAATAAATATAACAGGCTGGGGCCACACGGTGGCTCAGTGGTTAGCACTGGAGTCCTGGTGTTCAAATCCCGCCAAGCGTAAAAAACCATCTGCAAGGAGCTTGTATGTTCTCCCCGTGTTTGCATGGATTTCCATCCCATATTCCAAAGACATACTGATAGGGAAAAATTTACATTGTGAGTTCTATGTGGGGCTCACAATCTACAGTTAAAAAAATATATAACAGGCCGAGATAACCCCTTGAAAAGGTAAATTGCTTCAAAGCAGAAGTTGGTATCTGTACCCCAATTTATTAAACACTAGGAGGAACGTACTAATCCCTCTATGCCAGTTTTCTGGTATAGTGGGAAGATATTATGGTGCACAGTTTGCACAAGGTCCTTTCTTGCGCCTTGTTCACCACATTGCATGAAAGTTGGGCAGGCTGGGGTGTAGATGCCTCATCCCAATATATATTCATTATAACTCATGCAATAACTCATAGATCTCTATTCTGGCACACAGGAGTGCGTCTGATTTACGAAGAGTGGGAACCTCTTCATAAATAAGCCATGCCCTCTGCCCGTCAGGACTTCTATAAAGACTGGCATATGAAACGTCTCAATAAATCTGCAGTACTGAGTCACATTTGATACATTTGGTGCAAATTAAGCCCAGCAAGACTGACTGTAAAAATTCACCTAACGATGAATGTCCCCCATTTAGTATCCATCCAGTGTAAGGCTATATTCAGATGACCGAGGTTGAAAATGGGCATGAAAAACTTCAATTTTTCATGGCCATCTTACTCCCCATTAGCACCCGTTTTCACAAATCCCCCATACATTTGAGTATATGGAGGGATCCATGAATAGGACATTATTGGACCATCAAAAACAATGGTCATGTTAGCTGCCATGTAACATCCATTAAAAAACGGATGTCACAAGACCATTAATCACTGCTGTGTGAATGTTCACATGCTAGGTTCTGCTTCGGGACCCGGAAAAACGGAAACGCAATCCGTTTAAGGCTAAGGCCCAATGTTAGGGAAATACAGCTTTTTTGTTGCAGATTTTGCTGTGTTTGATTGAGCAGAAGTATAGGAGTTTTCTATTAGAGATGAGCGAACAGTGAAATATTCGATATTCGATATCCGTTTCGAGCAGCCCCTCAATATTCAACTACTCAAATCGAATATCGAATCCTATTATACTCTATGGGGGAAAAATGCTCGTTTCAGGGGTAGGCAACATTCGATCAAATTATACTTACCAAGTCCACGAGTGAGGGTTGGGCTGGATCCTCCGAGAAGTCTTCTCCGTGCAGCGTCCCCAGCATCTTCCAGCTCTGAATTCACTCTGCCAGGCATCAGGCTTGGGGAGAGCCGACTATGCATGCCCCCACTACAAGAAAATGGACGTTTACAGTCAAAGCGGCCATTTTCTTGTAGCACGGGCATGCGCAGTCGGCTCTGCCCAGGCCCGATGTCTGGCAGAGTGCATTCAGACCGGAAGACGCCGCAGGGACACTGCGCCGAGAAGACTTCTAAAGGTAGGAGAAGAACCAGCGTTGATTGGCCGACTGTATAGTATTCGGCCAATCAATGCTGGTTCTGCATCAAATTTTTCCATTCGAATAGCGAGTGGTACTCGATCGAGTACGAGTATTTTGAATACTGTAGTATTCGATCGAATACCTACTTGATCGAATACTACTCGCTCATCTCTATTTTTTATATATGTCCAATTCCATTTGTAGCCATTCTGGGCTTTAGCTCAAAAAACGCAACAAAATAAGCTGCGATTCTGCACCGTGGGGCGTTAGCCTAAAAAATAGTTACCTACTAGAGATGAGCGAGTACTGTTTGGATCAGCCGATCCGAACAGCACGCTCGCATAGAAATGAATGGATGTAGCCGGCACGCGGGGGGGTTAAGCGGCCGGCCGCCGTCAAAGCGGAAGTACCAGGTGCTTCCATTCATTTCTATGGTGCCTGCTGTTCGGATCGGCTGATCTGAACAGTACTCGCTCATCTCTATTACCTACTGACCCCATAGACTATAATGGGGTCTACCCGGTTTCTGCCCGAAAAATGCTTACAGGACTTTTCTCTTTGCACGGAATAAGGAACGGAATCCCAGAACGGACACCGAGCGCTGTTGTGAATCCAGCCTGAATAACCCATTCAGCTCTTCTACATCTTCCCATACTCATTTTGCTTTTAGAGACCCCCCCCCCCATCACCTTTATTCCAGCTCTCGTGGATGCATTGCAGGTTGCAGAAAAGTAGACGCTAGAGTAAATGCATCTGGAAAGAAAACTATTTTTAGCCGCCCATTTCTAACCGTCAAGGGGTAAAAACAAGGTTACAGCTATTACCGGCCCCTGTCACACTATTTATTAGCACAATACTACGGCAGGTATAATGTGACTAAAACTAATTCTCTTTCTTCTCTTTCTTTTAATAACATTTTGCTCGATTTCTGCTGAATGCAGATTGTTAGCATGAAGCAATCATAGAAATTTAAAATTGCTTATAATTTATTTGATGTCATTTCCCTGGGCATTGTCTGCATTGATACAGGGAAATTGCAGGGGAGAAAGGCTTGCAATGCTTCATTAGCTAATTGTGCATGGTACAGCTCTTTAGGGGTAAACAAGTGAAGGACATTTGCTGAATGGCCAATGCTTGTCATGCATATCATGGCCTAATGATGCTCGTAATGGTACCGGCCAAGCTCCCGGAGAGTCATCTGTCAAATTAGCACATTGAATTATTTATTACCTCAATGTAAAATTGTGCAAAGCAGCTGAGACTTGTTTTTTTTTCTTTCTCTAATTTTTTTTTCTCTACAAAAGCAGATGAATGAGGCCGGGCCTTTATAAATGATAATGGTTAATGTGACATCCAAAAAGTCTGGAACTATTACAGACCCAGAAATGAGGTTATTTCTGTTTACCGGGAGGTTTTTGGGTTTCTTTTTTGTTTGTGTTGTCGCTGTTATTTCAATTTCGGCAAATTTGTCACCTCAGTGACCCTGATTTTGTCCTGGTGCTCGGTCACGATGATCATTTAATTGTAGTTTATGTCAAATGTTACATTTTCTATAAGATGCTTTGGGGAGTCGGGTAAGAGTTCTGTAATAGGTAGGACTAGTTGTGAGATTGGGTTGTAGTGGTGATGGTTCTGTAGGGTTTTCTTTTGTAATTTTTAATTCCATTGAAATCATGAATGAGCCCTGTCCTGTTCTTCTACTAACACTGGCCCCTAAAATATTCCCTTTTTTACTACTTAGTAAATGCCTAGTTCTTATTTTCACGACATTTTACTGTAGGAACCAGGAGCATAAAAAGTAGCTATAACAGAACTGGTAATAGGGCCCCAGTCTATCATGGGCAGCTTAAATAGCAAGTTCAGATCTTGAAAAGTTTATGAATATTATAATCTTCTCTACACACAGGGATAATACACACAGTGATGTCACAGTACAGAGATAATACACACAGTGATGTCACAGTACAGAGATAATACACACAGTGATGTCACAGTACAGGGATAATACACACAGTGATGTCACAGTACAGGGATAATACACACAGTGATGTCACAGTACAGAGATAATACACACAGTGATGTCACAGTACAGGGATAATACACACAGTGATGTCACAGTACAGAGATAGTACACACAGTGATGTCACAGTACAGAGATAATACACACAGTGATGTCACAGTACAGGATAATACACACAGTGATGTCACAGTACAGAGATAATACACACAGTGATGTCACAGTACAGAGATAATACACACAGTGATGTCACAGTACAGGGATAATACACACAGTGATGTCACAGTACAGGGATAATACACACAGTGATGTCACAGTACAGAGATAATACACACAGTGATGTCACAGTACAGATATAATACACACAGTGATGTCACAGTACAGATATAATACACACAGTGATGTCACAGTACAGGGATAATACACACAGTGATGTCACAGTACAGGGATAATACGCACAGTGATGTCACAGTACAGGATAATACACACAGTGATGTCACAGTACAGGGATAATACACACAGTGATGTCACAGTACAGAGATAATACACACAGTGATGTCACAGTACAGAGATAATACAGTGATGTCACAGTACAGAGATAATACACACAGTGATGTCACAGTACAGAGATAATACACACAGTGATGTCACAGTACAGAGATAATACACACAGTGTTGTCACAGTACAGAGATAATACACACAGTGATGTCACAGTACAGGGATAATACACACAGTGATGTCACAGTACAGGGATAATACACACAGTGATGTCACAGTACAGGGATAATACACACAGTGATGTCACAGTACAGGGATAATACGCACAGTGATGTCACAGTACAGGATAATACACACAGTGATGTCACAGTACAGGGATAATACACACAGTGATGTCACAGTACAGAGATAATACACACAGTGATGTCACAGTACAGAGATAATACAGTGATGTCACAGTACAGAGATAATACACACAGTGATGTCACAGTACAGAGATAATACACACAGTGATGTCACAGTACAGAGATAATACACACAGTGTTGTCACAGTACAGAGATAATACACACAGTGATGTCACAGTACAGGGATAATACACACAGTGATGTCACAGTACAGGGATAATACACACAGTGATGTCACAGTACAGGGATAATACACACAGTGATGTCACAGTACAGAGATAATACACACAGTGTTGTCACAGTACAGAGATAATACACACAATGATGTCACAGTACAGGATAATACACACAGTTATGTCACAGTACAGGGATAATACACACAGTGATGTCACAGTACAGAGATAATACACACAGTGATGTCACAGTACAGGGATAATACACACAGTGATGTCACAGTACAGGGATAATAAACACAGTGATGTCACAATACAGGATAATACATGCAGTGATGTCACAGTACAGGGATAATACATACAGTGATGTCACAGTACAGAGATAATACACACAGTGATGTCACAGTACAGGATAATACACACAGTGATGTCACAGTACAGAGATAATACACACAGTGATGTCACAGTACAGGGATAATACACACAGTGATGTCACAGTAAATAGAAAATACACACAGTGATGTCACAGTACAGAGATAATACACACAGTGATGTCACAGTACAGGGATAATACACACAGTGATGTCACAGTACAGGGATAATACACACAGTGATGTCACAGTACAGGGATAATAAACACAGTGATGTCACAGTACAGGATAATACACGCAGTGATATCACAGTACAGGTATAATACACACAGTGATGTCACAGTACAGGATAATACACACAGTGATGTCACAGTACAGGGATAATATACACAGTGATATCACAGTACAGAGATAATACACACAGTGATGTCACAGTACAGGGATAATACACACAGTGATGTCACAGTACAGGGATAATACACACAGTGATGTCACAGTACAGGATAATACACACAGTGATGTCACAGTACAGGGATAATACACACAGTGATGTCACAGTACAGGGATAATACACACAGTGATGTCACAGTACAGGGATAATACACACAGTGATGTCACAGTACAGAGATAATACACACAGTGATGTCACAGTACAGGGATAATACACACAGTGATGTCACAGTACAGGAATAATACACACAGTGATGTCACAGTACAGAGATAATACACACAGTGATGTCACAGTACAGAGATAATACACACAGTGATGTCACAGTACAGGATAATACACACAGTTATGTCACAGTACAGAGATAATACACACAGTGTTGTCACAGTACAGGGATAATACACACAGTGATGTCACAGTACAGAGATAATACACACACTGATGTCACAGTACAGAGATAATACACACAGTGATGTCACAGTACAGGATAATACACACAGTTATGTCACAGTACAGGGATAATACACACAGTGATGTCACAGTACAGGATAATACACACAGTGATGTCACAGTAAATAGAAAATACACACAGTGATGTCACAGTACAGAGATAATACACACAGTGATGTCACAGTACAGAGATAATACACACAGTGATGTCACAGTACAGAGATAATACACACAGTGATGTCACAGTACAGGGATAATACACACAGTGATGTCACAGTAAATAGAAAATACACACAGTGATGTCACAGTACAGAGATAATACACACAGTGATGTCACAGTACAGGGATAATACACACAGTGATGTCACAGTACAGGGATAATACACACAGTGATGTCACAGTACAGGGATAATAAACACAGTGATGTCACAGTACAGGATAATACACGCAGTGATGTCACAGTACAGGGATAATACACACAGTGATGTCACAGTACAGGATAATACACACAGTGATGTCACAGTACAGGGATAATACACACAGTGATGTCACAGTACAGAGATAATACACACAGTGATGTCACAGTACAGGATAATACACACAGTGATGTCACAGTACAGAGATAATACACACAGTGATGTCACAGTACAGGGATAATACACACAGTGATGTCACAGTAAATAGAAAATACACACAGTGATGTCACAGTACAGAGATAATACACACAGTGATGTCACAGTACAGGGATAATACACACAGTGATGTCACAGTACAGGGATAATACACACAGTGATGTCACAGTACAGGGATAATACACACAGTGATGTCACAGTACAGAGATAATACACGCAGTGATGTCACAGTACAGGGATAATACACACAGTGATGTCACAGTACAGGATAATACACACAGTGATGTCACAGTACAGGGATAATACACACAGTGATGTCACAGTACAGGGATAATATACACAGTGATATCACAGTACAGAGATAATACACACAGTGATGTCACAGTACAGGGATAATATACACAGTGATATCACAGTACAGAGATAATACACACAGTGATGTCACAGTACAGGGATAATACACACAGTGATGTCACAGTACAGGGATAATACACACAGTGATGTCACAGTACAGGATAATACACACAGTGATGTCACAGTACAGGGATAATACACACAGTGATGTCACAGTACAGGGATAATACACACAGTGATGTCACAGTACAGGGATAATACACACAGTGATGTCACAGTACAGAGATAATACACACAGTGATGTCACAGTACAGGGATAATACACACAGTGATGTCACAGTACAGGAATAATACACACAGTGATGTCACAGTACAGAGATAATACACACAGTGATGTCACAGTACAGAGATAATACACACAGTGATGTCACAGTACAGGATAATACACACAGTTATGTCACAGTACAGAGATAATACACACAGTGTTGTCACAGTACAGGGATAATACACACAGTGATGTCACAGTACAGGGATAATACACACAGTGATGTCACAGTACAGAGATAATACACACACTGATGTCACAGTACAGAGATAATACACACAGTGATGTCACAGTACAGGATAATACACACAGTTATGTCACAGTACAGGGATAATACACACAGTGATGTCACAGTACAGAGATAATACACACAGTGATGTCACAGTACAGGGATAATACACACAGTGATGTCACAGTAAATAGAAAATACACACAGTGATGTCACAGTACAGAGATAATACACACAGTGATGTCACAGTACAGGGATAATACACACAGTGATGTCACAGTACAGGGATAATACACACAGTGATGTCACAGTACAGGGATAATAAACACAGTGATGTCACAGTACAGGATAATACACGCAGTGATGTCACAGTACAGGGATAATACACACAGTGATGTCACAGTACAGGATAATACACACAGTGATGTCACAGTACAGGGATAATACACACAGTGATGTCACAGTACAGAGATAATACACACAGTGATGTCACAGTACAGGATAATACACACAGTGATGTCACAGTACAGAGATAATACACACAGTGATGTCACAGTACAGGGATAATACACACAGTGATGTCACAGTAAATAGAAAATACACACAGTGATGTCACAGTACAGAGATAATACACACAGTGATGTCACAGTACAGGGATAATACACACAGTGATGTCACAGTAAATAGAAAATACACACAGTGATGTCACAGTACAGAGATAATACACACAGTGATGTCACAGTACAGGGATAATACACACAGTGATGTCACAGTACAGGGATAATACACACAGTGATGTCACAGTACAGGGATAATACACACAGTGATGTCACAGTACAGAGATAATACACGCAGTGATGTCACAGTACAGGGATAATACACACAGTGATGTCACAGTACAGGGATAATACACACAGTGATGTCACAGTACAGAGATAATACACACAGTGATGTCACAGTACAGAGATAATACACACAGTGATGTCACAGTACAGGGATAATACACACAGTGATGTCACAGTACAGGGATAATATACACAGTGATATCACAGTACAGAGATAATACACACAGTGATGTCACAGTACAGGATAATATACACAGTGATGTCACAGTACAAGGATAATACACACAGTGATGTCACAGTACAGGGATAATATACACAGTGATGTCACAGTACAGGGATAATACACACAGTGATGTCACAGTACAGTGATAATACACACAGTTATGTCACAGTACAGGGATAATACACACAGTGATGTCACAGTACAGAGATAATACACACAGTGATGTCACAGTACAGGGATAATACACACAGTGATGTCACAGTGCAGGATAATATAAACAGTGATGTCACAGTACAGGGATAATACACACAGTGATGTCACAGTACAGGATAATATAAACAGTGATGTCACAGTATAGGATAATACACACAGTGATGTCACAATACAGGGATAATCCACAAAGCAATATTCCAGTAAAAGTAAATTCTCCTTGTAATTGGGAATTATTTTGTAACTAAACATCATCACACTGTGTGAACAAGATGTATTTCATATGACTCTTCATTTGAGAAGCTCTATGGGCAGAGCTATAGGGGCTTCAGAAATGTTGGTTTCCAATAGGGTCTAGCATCACTGTTCATGACAAACTTCCATACAGTTTATAAAACTCTTACGAGTAAGGGCAAGTCTGTTTCCAAATTCCCTCATGTCACCTTTATAGTTGGAGAGAGAGAACTCTGGTTATAGTTGCAGCTGCACAGTCCTCTCTATCTCTTCTTGCATGTATCATGACTGCAGGTAGGAAACAAAATACTAAACAATCTTTATCTTCCTGTAATTAACTGACTGTGAGAGAAGACATAAGGTAAAGTGTATGAGAGAGAGGTACTATAGGGAGCAGCCTATGTGGTGGCCAATACACTGGCCAGTTTATGTGAGGAGTAATCCACGGGGATCCACATCAATTTATGTGAGGAGTAATCCATGGGGATCCACATCAGGGATATTCATTGAATCCCCTTTACTGTCCTAGACCATTAGTTATACTAATTATAACTACACAGAGCAACAAGTGGACATCTTGAATAATATAGATTCCTAACCTGTGGGACATGTTCTATCACTAAGGCTTGCTTGCTCCGAGATTACATTGTGCTTTTAAGAAGAACCTTTAACTACCTCCACAACACCAGTTCTTTGTATCTTGTGATACATGCCATTCTCTCGATCTTGGCATCCATTTTGATTTTTTTTTTTAATGTAGATTGAGAGCCCCATGTAGGGATGTGTACATCCCTCACAATGTACATTTTTTTCCCTATCAGTATGTATTTGCAGAAAGGGAGGAAATCCACGCAAACAAGGGAAGAACATACAAACTCCTTGCAGATGTTGTTCCTGGTGGGATTTGAACCCAGAACCCCAACACTGCAAGGCTGGAGTGCTAACCACTGATCCACCGTGTTCCCCCCACCATTTTGATTTTTGTCCACGCCATTCCAGAGCAATCATTATAGTTATTTCAGATCCCACTATGCTACTTAGTCTCTACTGTTAGGTGGGTGGTCCTGGGTTGGACCAGACTGACAGTAGAGAGGCTAATTAGCATATTAAAAAAAAGCTCCTAAAATCAATAGCACTGATTGCTCTGTAGTGGTGGGGGCTAGAGAAAAAAATTCCAAACATGCCAAATGAATGGAGCGGCACCTATTGAAGGGTGTCAAGCAATGGAATTGGTGGATTGGGGAAAGATCCTCTTTATCAGGCAGTTCTGTGTATTGTTATAGTCTAGGGTTATCTATCATGCAATTTGTAATGGGTAGGGAGTGTAATAAGAAAAACTTTTAAGTAATATCATAGAATATGAAATACGATGTGTATACATAAGTCAGATAATATGGATGGAAGTGATAGATAGATAGATAGACAGACAGACAGACAGACAGACAGACAGACAGACAGATAGATAGATAGATAGATAGATAGATAGATAGATAGGCAAATAGATAGATAGATAGATAGATAGATAGATAGATAGATAGATAGATAGGAGATAGATAGGAGATAGATAGATAGATAGATAGATAGATAGATAGATAGATAGATAGATAGGAGATAGATAGATAGGAGATAGATAGATAGATAGATAGATAGATAGATAGATAGATATAAATAGATAGATAGATAGATAGATAGATAGATAGACAAATAGATAGATAGATAGATAGATAGATAGATAGACAAATAGATAGATAATAGATAGATAGATAGATAGATGGATAGATAGATAGATAGGAGATAGATAGATGATAGATAGATAGATAGATAGATAGATAGATAGATAGATAGGAGATGGTAGATAGATAGATAGATAGATAGATAGATAGATAGATAGATAGATAGGAGATAGATAGATAGATAGATAGATAGATAGGAGATAGATAGATAGATAGATAGATAGATAGATAGATAAAAGATAGACAGACAAACAGATAGATAGATAGATAGATAGATAGATAGATAGATAGATAGTATAAAGTTTACATAGATTTAGTATAAGTGACACACGGTATGGTGAATAATGCATCTTGAGAGCTGAAGTAATATAATAGTGTGACCCTTGAAGTTTCCGAAGTTCTATGGAAATATCCGGGCTAAGTACTTAATGGGACAGAGAGAGGTTTTCTTTCTCTAAACTGCTGTTGTTGTAACAAGTGTGAAATTAAGCAATAAGCAAATACAGAAGAGCCAGCACCAAAATACTGTCCGAAATCTAATTAGACACAAGCGGCCATCTGTTGTGCATTACATGGGGCTTACACACAGCCAGGCCGCTTCATTACAAAAAGGCAGAGGAGCAAATTGAATTCAGTTGAACTTCCTCTTAGAGAGAGATCAAGGCTTGAAGTTTAGTCTCTCGCTGTGATCCAACAAAGCCCCACCAGGAGAAAGTCGCCTGAGAGGTGTTTCCTTATTGGAAAGCAGCATGGCAGGTCTTTAGAATGGGCCATAAGGGAGCTTTAATACTATTGTCCTCCACAATGTGACACGAGCGGCAACAATGTAAACCTAGTTCACCATGCAAATTGTTGATTTTTGTCTTTATTCCCCCGTGGCAGATGCCCTTTTTATTTGCTGTCTGTTCTAGTCAAGGCCATTGTATGAACATGGACAGATTAGCCCCATTAAAAGAAATCTATTACCCTTTATATGTTTTTGATGCAATTTTTGTACTTGACGTTGAACATATTTTTCTTTGTCTCTTCGGAGAGTTTTCTTAAATTTTTAGATTTTTCAAAGGTTTGGTCTAATTCTATTGTTCTGATTCTCTACTTACAAAAATGAGAATATGAGCGCTTATTCATAAGGTATTTTTCTATTTCCACTTAACTGAGCTGATCATCCTAGAAAAATGATAGTAATAAAAATGTGAGGTATAAAAAATAAATGTAGAAATCTAATTCTTCACTGGTTAAACTATAGTTTATGCCGTAACTAGGGTTGAGCCATCAGGATCGGGGAAAGATCGGATCCTGATGGGCGATCGAGCAAATTTTACGGAAAAAGATCAAGAATCGGATTTAAAAAAAGATCCTGAAATCTCAAGATCGGCTCAATCCTAACCGTAATCCCAATCCCTAATCTATGCAATAGGACAGAATTATTAGGGCTGGCATCTCATATTCTTCCACTAATTCCTAAAACAAAATTTTCTTCCCTAGTCCCTACCCATCCAGTCCCTACCCATCCAGAGCAATTGTTGCTGAGAGTTTCAGTATTCAATATACCATTTAGGCTCTCTAGTGTCAAGTGGGAAGTCCTAGGCTGTGTGCTGCGGCCTGGCACCGCCCACCAGGCAGTAGAGAGCCTAATTAGCATATTCAGTTAATATCAGCAACAATTGCTCAGGAATGGTGAGGGCTCAAGACAAAAATTCCAGAATTTCAGTAAAGAATCACCTCTAAGATGATGCCTAGTGTAGGAGTTGGTGGAGGTGGTGACATATCATTTTTTAGCTTTATTTAAGGCTCAGATCCTGGATACGTTTTTCTACCTATTATATGGCTGCCTTTATACAGCGTAAGATAGAGTAAGTAAAATCTATACACTTTAAGTTCTTAAAGGGGGTTTCCAGCCCCAAATCAATTTTTTATACTAATGACCTATCCACAGGAGGTCATCAGTATATGATATGTTTGGATACCTGGACCCTACACAGATGAGTTGTTGCAGCAATATCACATAATAGGAGCAGTGCTGCAGTTCCCCAGAAACACCACTACTAGGGTTGAGTGATCGGGATCGGGAAAGATTGAATCTCGATCGGCAACGAGCATATTTCACGATCGGAATTGGCTGAAAAATGATCAAAAATCGGATTTTTAAATCTCAAGATTGGCTCAACCCTACTGTATATATAATTCAGCAATCGGGATCGGGAAAGATCGGATCCTGATCGGTGATCGAGGAAATTTCATGATCGGGATCGGCGGGAAAATTATCGGAAATCGGATTTTAAAATCAACCCTGAAATCTCAAGATCAGCTCAACTCAACCACTATGTAATGATGGGGTTGCTGCATTGCACCTGTTACTTGAATATTAGCTGCACTGCTTGTGCTGCCTGTCCACGAACAGCTTCTAGTACCCAGAGGCTGCTGCAACAGCTGATCCATGTGGAGTCTGGGTGTCAGTACCCCCACAGATCATAAACTGATGACTTATCCAGTATGAAAAATCAGTTTGGCTGGGAAACACCTTTAGGCTAGGCCACATGCAAAAAAAGATGCCCTTCTTTTAAATCCACTCTTGGCTTTGGCTCAAAAAACTGCAGCAAAATCTGCAACAAAAAAACTTTTTTTTTGTAATGTGTGTCCTTGATCTGCAACAAAGGCTTTACAGGCCCCCTATTAGATAAGATAAATCACTGTCTATGTCAATCCCTAGTTGTAGAATGAATTAGGGGTCTGAAGAGACCCCAATGTATAATAAATTTACTTCTACTTCTATCTGAACAAATTCAGACTGAAAAGAACTGGAGGATCGCTTCGTCAGAAACCAAGGTGAAACAAATTGCCCATCTCTAGTTGCAGTCTTAAATAGGGGTCTCCAAACTCCAACGCTTTGCCTGCTGTTACTTTACAACTCCCAGTCGCTTTGGAGTCGAGTACTCTCCTTGTATAATACCCCAGAGTATAATAAACTCAGTTCCAGTTCTATCCGAACAGATTTGGGCAGAAACAGCCTGGAGAATCACTTCGTCGGAACCCGAGGCGAAACAAATTCCCCATCTCTAGTTGCAGTCTTAAATAGGGGTCTCCAAACTCCAACTCTTCGCCTGCTGTTATGTTACAACTCTCACTCAGTTTAGAGTTGAGTATTCTCCTTGTATAATACCCCAGAGTATAATAAATTTAGTTCCAGTTCTATCCAAAGAGATTTGGGCCAAAAAAACTGGAGAATTGGTTCGTCGGAATCCAAGACGGAACAAATTGCCCAACTCTAGGTGCAGTCTTAAGTAGAGATGAGCGAGTAGTGTTCGATCGAGTAGGTGTTCGATCGAATACTACGGTATTCGAAATACTCGTACTGGAGTACTCGTACTAGCTGTTCGAAGTTTAAGGTTCGATGCAGAACCAGCGTTGATTGGCAGAATGCTATACATTCTGCCAATCAACGCTGGTTCTTCTCTTACCTTTAGAAGTCTTCTCTGCGCAGCGTCCCTGCGGCGTCTTCCGGCTGGAATTCACTCTGCCTAGGCATCCGGCCTAGGCAGAGCCAACTGCGCATGCGTGGGCATGCTCGCGCATGCACAGTCGGCTCTGCTGAGGCGTCGGGCCGGGCAGAGCCAACCGCGCATGCGCAGTCGGCACTGCCTAGGCACCGATGCCTCGGCAGAGTGAATTCCAGCCAGAAGACGCCGCGGGGGCGCTGCGCCGGGAGAAGACTTCAAGGAGAATCCAGCCCGACCGTCTCTCGTGGACTTGGTAATTATAATTTCATCGAATTTTGCGTACCCCAGAAATGAGCATTTCCCCTCATAGACTATAATGGCGTTCGAAATCCATTCGAACAGTCAAACAGTGTGCGGCGAACATTTTAGTGTTCCCTCATCTCTAGTCTTAAGTAGTGATCTCCAAACTCCAATTCTTCATACACTACAACTCCCCGCAGGTTTGGAGTCGAGTATTCTCCTTGTATAACACCTTAGAGTATAATAAATTCAGTTCCAGTTCTATCCGAACAGATTTGGAACAAAAACCGGAGGATCACTTTGTCGGAATCCGAGACGAAACAAATTGCCCAACTCTAGTTACAATCTTCCATAGTGGTCTACAACCTCCAACTCTTCACCAGCAGTTACGCTTCAATTCCCCATAAGTTTGGAGTCGAGTATTCTCCTTGTCCCTTAGGTTGTGAGGAAATATTTACAGTGGTCTCAGACATTTCGTGAACAGATGGACCGTGACCAGGCTCCATATGGGGGTAACGGGTGCTGTCTGTTCGGTGAATGATCTACAAAGAAAAGAGTTAAAGGAACGATCTAATAAAGATTTTACCCTTGGGGGTTTCTTTCTAATCTTTTGGCCATTTTCTTACAAATTCGAGCAGCCTTATGAACCAACGTCAGGTATAGATGGAGATGGTTTACATCGTTGTTAGGTTGTATTATTTTTAGGATCCATTATAGTAGAGGGAAAGGTTACTTGAGGTCACTTTGGGCTGTGAATGGTAGAAAACTGATTTGCACAGTTGTTGGTTTTTTTGGGGTCATTTTGTATTTTATTTGAGATTTTTCTTGGTTTTGCTGTTGGGCAGAAACAAAAGAAAAACATGATTTCCTACTGACGCACTGCATTCTGCAGGATGGGAAACCCTACACCGGCATTACCTGAAGCGTGGTGCCACTATTCTGTCAGTGTGATAATGTAGACTCTAGTCATGACAGCTTTGGTTGCTCTCTCTGGAGTTAGCATTCCCATGGTGAAACCTCAGTGCCGGAGCAAAAGCACCAGACACCAACTCTCAAATGACATCGAGCTTCGTGCAGAGATCCTTCAGGAGGAATTACACTGGTTCTATGTGTCTTAATAAATAAAGGTCAAATAATAGAACACGAGACTTCAGCTTCCTAATATATAATACATACATAGACGTCTCTGCCAGGGGCCAGGTCACGGGATAGATCGGAACATATTCTATAATGTAAAGTTAGAATCTGCCTTGCTAAGGTATTGCGCACATGTTGTAGATTCATTGCAAAAATAACCAAAAATAACATTTTAGTCTAGGGGAATTTTTTAAAAAAATTTGCAGCGTGTGGGCACATTTTTGCAAACTAGATGTATGAAATAGCAGTAACAATTCTGCAAACCTAGTTTAAGGATATGCCCATCCATAAGGAGGGAGCCCCAAATAATGATAGATCATAAGTATCCCTTTAGAAAGGCCATAAGTATGGAAACTCAGTTTGCAGCCAGAAAACCCTTTAGGGTTATATTCCTAGATATTAAAAAGGAAAGTTCAAAGGAACTTACCGTTTTGTAGTATATGCCATTGTAACCCTGAGTCCATTGCTCCAAGTCCAAGTGCTTGGAATATATCATCTTAGAAAATGGAGTGATCCACTGCTTGGAATAAAAATGTCTTCCTTATTGATACGCCATTAAAATATAAGTAAACTAAATAGTGCAGGTGAAGGAAACAAAGTTTGCAATATACTTTGCTAAACCCTAGTCTTTACTTCTTATGTGAGTGATTTCAGTCTGTACTCCATACACAAGCAGTGTCAATTTACAATGAAGCCTATGGAGAGAGGAAGGGAAGGAGAGAGAGAGAGAGAGATGAGAGATGTGACTGTCTACAGCATCAAATGAGTCATTTGTGTAAAATGAAGACTGGATGATAATTCCTGATAGTTGTTGACAGGATTCGGGGACGTCGCGGCCTCCCTGCTATGCGGCACATAGCAATACAGTGCCGGAGACTCCTCTGGCTGTATTTAGTACATTAAGGGGTTAAGTTGTCTCCTTGGTATTAGTGTGATTGGCAGGCTGTCTGGTCAGTCATTCTTATCTGTGGCGGGTGGGGTTGTATCTCAGTTCCTATATAAGTCCCCTCCCCCCATGTTCATGTGCCTGTTATAGCATTCAGTTTTAGTTTGCAAACTTCCAGGTTCTCTATAATGTTATCTATACACTTGCTACAGCCCTTAAGCTTTGCTTTCCCTTACCCTTCCCGTATTGCTCACCAATATCTACCACTGGTCTGGTCTGACTACGCTTTACAGCTATTGTTCTCTGTTATCTGCCACTACTAGTAATACTCGGTTTGTTTGGTTTTTACATCTCAGCCCACTGTTAGGGTGATTATAGGGAATCTATTTAGGTTCCAGTGAGGGGTGTCCTTGTAGGAACGTTACTCTGAGGTTAGGCAGGTTCATTCAGGGATTCTGATAGGGAAAGTTCCCAATCTGTTTCTTCCCGTGTTCCTGAATTTGCACCCAACCGAAACCAATCTAGGTCAGAAGTTGCAGGGATGTCGGGAACTCTCCTTGGCCATGGATTTCTGGGAGCTCCAGGTCAGTGTCTTACAGTTGTGTTGTGAAAGAAAACTGTCCCCCTACAGTGCTGATTATTTATCAGATTTTTGGAGCATATTCTGCTTACATGCCATACATGTCCGAAATGCAAACACTCCTTTAACCTAAATCCATGACATGTCGATTATGTTCACTGATCCACTGCACAGCCCGCTGGTGAATCTACGTATGGATTTGCAATAGGAACATTCTGTTGCATGAAAATTTTGCTTTTCATGTCTGCCACGTTGCTTCCATGATGGACAGCACTCAATGGATCCTATTGACTTCCGTTGGGCTCTGTAAATATCCTTCAATATGTCCGCTATTTTGAAGGGAAGGATAGAACTACATGTATCAATATGTTTCTTGACAAATAAGGAGGAAATTGTGCCAGAGGCTTAAAATAAATGGAAATAATGTAGCAAGTACGAGGAGCATTTTCTCCTGGTGTATGCTTCTTCTCTGGACCAGTGTGACATGAGCGAACATTAATAGAATGAAATTTCAGAGGCCTCCCCTCCATGTGTCCTTGTGTCTGGGATCACTATTTATCTTCAAGGTATAGGGTAGGGGCAGGTGAACCTCAGATTTGTTTTGACAAATATTCATTAGGTTTGGCCTTTCAATTCATTTTGAAGAGCAGGGATTATTGATGTATTACCACAGACTGGGCGAGTTCTGCTGCTGCAGCCAGTTGTCTTACAGCCATTCACAACACTGTGATTAGGTGGTAGGGGGGGCATCAGCAATGTAGCTATAGGCGTACAGCCATACCAGTCTCTACCAGGCCCTGGATTCTGAGCGAGATCTCTCTGCCATGTAAAATATACCGCTATTCTAAATGTCACAATGTAGGTGGGGGCTCAATTGTAGATTTTGCATTGGCACCCAAGAGCTTCAAGTTACGCCTTTGGGGGGGGGGGGGCTTGGATGAGGTCCGGGGACACAGATTTGTTAATATATTTTTCATGTATAACTGATCTCAGACAAACTATAATCAAAGAAAAGGAGATGAAGAAAGAAAATGGTGGGATTTTCTGGAACCTGTCCACAGTAGGTGATTCATCAGCGTCTGACACCTGGACCCCATACTGATCAGCTGTTGCTGCAGCCTCTGTATGATGTTATTTTGCCTGAAGTTAAGGCTGTATTTTATTTTGCTCATTTTTTGTGCCTGATGTCAAGGTTTATTTATTTTGCTGTTTTTCTTAAACGGATCCTATCATTAAAAAGCAATTTTTTTCTGACTAACATGTAGGAATAGCCTTAAGAAAGGCTATTTGTCTCCTAGCTTTAGATGCCTTCTCCGCACCATCGTTCAGTAGAAATCTAGATTTTCTTCGGGATGCAAATGAGTTCTCTCGCAGCACTGGGGGCATCCCCAATGCTGCGAGAGAACTCTCCAGTGAGTCCATGTGTCTTCTCCCGATGCTGGAGTGAAACTTCTACACAAGCGCAAGTCGGCTCTGCCATCAGGCCTCGGGCAGAGCCGACTGCGCATACCCACCTTGTGTAAGTGACCATTTTCTTGTGGCCGCTTACACAGTAAACAGGGTAAGTGGCCACAAGAAAATGGCCACTTACAGCAGGCGGGCATGTGCAGTTGGCTCTGCCCGAGGCTCGACACAGAGCCGACTTGCGCTTGCATATAGAAGTTTCACCAGAGCTGGAAGAAGATGCATGAAGAGGCCGTTCCAGAAGAAGATTGAAGCATTGCTGGAGAGTTCTCTCACAGCATTGGAGACGCCCCCAGTGCTGTTTGAGAGCTGAGGGCCGCCCCCAGTGCTGCTAGAGAACTCATTTACATACAGAAGAAAACCATTTCTACTAAATGGCGGTACGGAGAAGATATCTAAAGGTAGGAGAAGAATAGCCTTTCTTAAGGCTATTCCTATGTGTTAGTCACAAAAAATAGCGTTTTACTGATAGGATCCCTTTAAATAAACCGTTTTGCAGCAACATTTGTATCCCTGTTTCCGACTGGTCGGGTTTGCACCATTGCTTCTACCGAGCTACCTTCCCAGATATATATATATATATATATATATATATATATATATATATACAGTATATATATATGCATATTGACCCATTATGACAGCTACATACACATACAATTGTAACAATACACAAAATCAATAGAATTTTTTTTATTTCATTTGCATATAAAAACTTACTTTCTATGACAAGGCTAATTGTTCTATTTTTGCAGCATTCACCCCCCCCCCCCCCCCCAAGAACCACTAAGAGCCGTAGTTGAAATAATAGATTATTCAATAATTGTTTAGTTCTTCATGCTCAATTAGAATTATTCCCTTTTCTTTTGTGACCATGTAGGTCTGATGAAAAACAGTGGCTCTTTATTTGCTCTGGCCTCGGGGTCAATTATCAATTTATCATTGTGTCCTGCATGTCTAAAATAAAATACTCCGTGCAGCGCAGCTCTTGTACGAAATTGACATTAAGTAGATTCTGCGTGCATGGACCTAATAAAAAAATCTAAGGAGTACTGCCTGAGAGGCTTTTACTACCGTAAATTCTATTATGTATCTTTTAGTAGAGAACAAAATTAAGTTGGTAACTATTTTTTATTTTACTGTATACGTCTTTCCTGGAGTTGTTTTGTGAACGGGGAAAATAAATAAATCTTAGAAATTTTTTGTATCTTCCCCCCCCCCCCCTTTTTTAATTAGGTTATTTAGTTACAAATTCGGAGCCTTGCCAGATCATTTTTTCAGGACATGCGTCTCTATGGAAGGTGAAATAAAGAGGGATGGTCGGTATAATTGATTGATACAAATCCCGGTCGAGCCCACCAGTGTTCTCGTAGTACATTGACAAATGGCTGCCTTTGTGTGGAACGGGGTGAGGTTGGGGGAAAAAAAATGATTGTGATAGTTTTGTATTGACTGGGGTGTTTTTGAACAGTTGCGCTTCTTCCAAAAGGTTAATTGGACTTGAACTCAAGAAGTGAAGAGGTTAGTTAGGGTCATCGTGACAGCAGGCGTACTGTCTAGATACCTCAAACAACAGTTGACATGGGATGAATGGATTGGGTTACTTCAGTTCCGGGACAATCAAAACATTAGTTAAAACAATTGTTTACTTAGGTTTCAAGAATGCCAATAGCATGTGATACATACACGACTATTTCCTGTTGGTTTATTTACCCAGGAGTTTGGCCAAGTCATTATTTCTCATAAAGGACTCGATTAGTCTACTGTTCTATTCTCAACTTTGCAAAAGTAAATGTATCCTCCTATTGTTGGAGTCCTCGCCGAATCCAAAAAGTTGTTAGGTTAGAAGCTCCGTGTTTCTATTGTAGGGATTTATGAGTTAATGGGGTTCTTGGACCCCTAAAAAATTAAAAAACAATTTAAAAAAAAAAAAATCATCTTTTACAGCTTCTCTTTTCTTAAGCCATCAGTGTTATGTACCAAATACAGTATAAGACAGGTAGTTAGTCCCGGGAAACCAGACTCTCCTGCACGGCAAGGTAAAACAGCGTTCAGCGTCCAATGCTTCTGAATTGCAGTGGAACCAGGCCCCAGAGGTCTTCACCAGAGCTCCGGATGGTGGAGATGGAGAGAATTGTAAACTGCTCAGAGAGCGTCAAACGCACAGTGAACCACAAACCACAGCAGGACCCAGAAACCCGAAAACCACTCACCTGAACAGGTGTGGAAGCAGATGGAACAGGCAGCTGAAAAGGGAGCAGTTGCAGGAGTAATCCAGAAGATGGCAGAAACACAGTAGTCGTACTAGCCAGGTTGGCATCAGCAGGTCACGCAGTACCAAAGGATGAGGCATAAGCATAGTCAGACAAGCCCGGTTGATCACTAGAGGTCACATGGTACAGAAGAATGAGATGTAAGGGTTGTCAGGCAAGTTGGGTCAATCACTGGAGGTCACACAGTGCAGAAATGCAGGTCAAGGAGAAGAGGTCTAGGAGGCTGAGCAGGGTCACAACAGGAGGCAGGCAGGAATCATAGTTAGGAAAGCAAAATGGATAATCACACAGCAGGATACCAGAAACGCACAGAGTAGAGGTGACAGTCAGATTCACTAAATAGCCACAGGCAAGGCAGAGCCTAACTTAAATAGGCTCCAGCCTGCTGCATAACCCCCTGCCCCAGTGGTGTAAATAGGAATGGCGGGGCCCCGTGGCGAACTTTTGACATGGGGCCCCCCACCCGACCAACGCTGAAGACCTCGACCAACTGGCCCCAGTACACAGTATTATGTCCCATTGTGGACACACATGAACAATTATTATACTCTGAGGTCTTTTCAGACCCCAGATTATAATAATCGGAGACCCAGAGGGATACAAACATAACAAACTACTGTTACTTACTTATGTCCAGACTCCCCTGCATTCTCCGTCGCTGTCGGCCATCTTTCGGGATGTCATGTGACCAGGGCCCTGCGTTGCTGGTCATATGGTGTCATGCAAGTAGGCTGAAGCCTACCCGGAGCCTGGAGAGGTAAGTAACACAGTTTTTTTATGTTATCTTACCTCTCCCGGGGCTCCGATCATTATACTCGGGGATCCAAAAAGACCATTTTTGGTTTGTGGATCTCCCATTCTGGAGATAGATGAAGCTCTCCAAAGACGTATATAAAAGATCCACATCTAGATTGATATCTCTCTCTACGAAGCCAAGGGGAGCTTTGCTAATTATTTATCGTTTTTATTGAGGACGGCAACCTGTGGCTCGATCAGTATGAAGTTCCTGACAAGTTCCCTTTAAGGGACAATATAAAATCTAAATATATAATGAAGAACAAATGGGGGGAAATTCCTAACATGAATACGGTATGGAGGCCTGTCCATTAAACCCGCCAATGAAATAAATAGTGGTTTAGCGGTATTATATTATCTTTGAAAGTTCTGTCTTTGAAAGGTTGAGATGGGATGAAATATTTACTTGGTTTAGCCTTCGTTGTGCTCGCTGCACTCAGTGAACCACTTGCAATTCATGATCCATCACTTAACACACCAATATAACTCAGAGCAGAGAAGAGATTTTCAGTTTGGCCTCTGAATTTATTGATGAGACTTGTTGAGTATATTTAGGGATATTATTTGGACTCTGAGTTTATTAGTCTTTATTTACTTAAGGATCTGGTCTGGGATGTCTATTAGGTCTGGAGTCGGAACGGAGGACTGAGTTAAAGGGGGCAGCTAGGGTACGTGTAAACAAAAAAAGGTTATACTCAACTCTGCTGACCCTCACCGGGCTGAAAGCAGAAAGGATCAGATGATCGCTGAAACAATCACTGGTCAAAACGAGTCAACTGTGGGGTCACTTACATACGTCACCAATTCCTTTCTGCTTTTGGCCCTAGGGGACTGGGACTGTACAAGAGAATGTCAGGGACCGGTGAGTATGACTATTTTAAACTTTTTTTCTTTTTTTTACACCCACCCTGGCCATCCATGAGTTTCCTGGACAACCCCTTTAATTTTGGGATTTAATCTGATGAAATGTTCTGTACAGGGATCTGACTTGAAGTTTGAGGTTTGAGCTCATAGTAGATTCTGGTCTACGGTCTGATTGTAATACAGGGTCTCACTTGAGATTTTAATTATTTTGGGGCCTGACCAAGGGTATTTATTTAGAATCTGACTTATTTTTGGGATCTTTTCTGGATTTGTTTACAAGATTTGTTTGAGACCTTAATGATTTTTTTTTTTTGGTCTTGTACAATATTGTGATTTATTGTGTGGCCTGGTTCTAAGGTCTAAATTTATTTACCATCTGAACTAAAGGTGTTTTTGAGTTCAGGATATTGGTGGCCTATTCTCAGGATAGATCATCAATATCAAATGGGGGTCACATCTCAGTACTAGAGATGAGCGAACAGTAAAATGTCCGAGGTTCGATATTTGTTTCGAGTAGCCGCTCAATATTCGACTACTCGAATCGAATATCGAACCCTATTATAGTCTATGGGGGGAAAATGCTCGTTTCAGGGGTAGGCAACATTCGATCAAATTATACTTACCAAGTCCATGAGTGAGGGTCGGGCTGGATCCGCCGTGCAGTCTTCTCCTTGCAGCGCCCCCGCGGTGTCTTCCGGCTCTTCATTCACTCTGCCAGGCATCGGGCCTGGGCAGAGCCGACTGCGCATGCCCGCACTACAAGCAGACATGCACAGTCGGCTCTGCCCAGGCCCGATGCCTGGCAGAGTGAATTCAGAGCCAGAAGACGCCGCGGGGAAGCTGCACGGAGAAGACTTCTAAAGGTAGGAGAAGAACCAGCGTTGATTGGCCGACTGTATAGCATTCAGCCAATCAATGCTGGTTCTGCATCGAACTTTTACATTCGAACAGCGAGTGGTACTCGATCGAGTATGAGTATTTCGAATACCGTAGTATTCAATCGAATACCTACTCGCTCGAGTACTACTCGCTCATCTCTACTCAGTACTAAAGATGGTTTGACCCAAATATTCCAAATGGAGATTTGTCGAACTAAAATGGATGCCACATTATACTTTGGAGTGTAGGCTCAGGGAAGGTTAAGTAAAAAACAACAACAAAAAATCCCATTCATACCCACCTTCCGTTACCTTTTCCGTTACCTACTGCTGGTGTCCAGCGCACTCCTGGTGACATCATGTGCTACCAACAGTGACAGGGGAACATTGAGCACCATGAAGTTCGGTGTACTCATGTCACTGCTGAGTCCCAGTCACAGCTCTAGACAGTATCTGTTTGCTTTCTCCGACTTTTTGTAGTATTTAACAATATCAAATACATTATATGGAGATGGCACATACTTCTTACACTGCCCATATACAGTTACACAACGTTTCAGGAGTTTTCTTAGCTTTTACTGCAAAATACTGCTGGTATAGGTCCACCATAGTTGACTGTAGTTTTAGGGGTTGCCACATGGAAGCCACAAAATGTGCCACCACCTTCCACCATTACTATCACAACTGGAAACTTTTCAATTAGGCAAAGCCCGCCATACATATTCCTTCTAGCTTGGCCAATAAACAATCAGTAACTTGATTCCTAGTTGGCTGTCAAGAACAGATCAGCCGTACTGGAAATTTTAGACTGTCAGCCAAAAATACCGGTGTTTGACCACTTTTGGTAAATTTTCAGCCAATTTCTGCAGATTTGTTGTGATCCTTTTTTTTCAGTAAACTGTCCCCTGATTGGGCAGTTTAGTTTGTAATGTTGGTGGTGGGAAGGTTCATTCGTCAGGACAGTCTTGGAATACAATAAGTTAGCAATATTCTGGCACTCTCTATATAGAGAGTGCCAGTGGAGGCAACTTTTGCACTTTTTATACAAGTGATGTGACCTTATTGATATATAGCACCAGGCAGAAAACCCAAATCAAATAAGAACATGAAAGATTCTTTTGTTAAGTCCAAACATTTGGTTATGGTGAGCCTGGAGTACAGCCGGCTTACTAGTAAACTCCTCTTAGATCATCGCTGAAGAAAGTCATAACCAACAGAAACATTCAGACTAGAGATGGTTGAACCTCTCAAGATTCATTTGGTGGCTCTGGTCCCAGATAATGAAGGGAAAACCTCCGAAAATTTATTTTGTTATATGTTTGGGTGAAGCAAAACCTCAGTTCAGTCTGAACTTGTTCGGATAGAATCGAAAGTGAAATTGTTATGCTCTGGGGTTTCTTCAGACTCCAGAGTGTAATCGCTAGGGGAGTTAGAAGTGGTTACAAAAAAAACAAAAATAAAATGATAGTCACCTTTTTTTTTCCTATTTTGGGCCTCCTTATGGCGTCTGGTGCTATGTCTCTGCCTCCTCACTACATCCCGCACTCTTCTGAGATGTCATGCAACTGGGGTCACAACTGAAGCTTGTGATTGGGGCTCAGTGATGACATGGGCATTTCAAGCGTTATGATTAGAGATGATCGAGTAGTTAAATACTCGATATTCGATATTCGTTTCGAGTAGCCCCTCAATATTCGACTACTCAAATCAAATATCGAACCCTATTATAGTCTATGGGGGAAAAATGCTTGTTTCAGGGGTAGGCAACATTCGATCAAATTGAACTTACCAAGTCCATGAGTGAGGGTCGGGCTGGATTCTCCGTGTAGCTTCCCCGCGGCGTCTTCCGGCTCTGAATTCACTCTGCCAGGCATCGGGCCTGGGCAGAGCCGACTGTGCATTCCCACACTACAAGAAAATGGCCGGTTACAGTCAAAGCGGCCATTTTCTTGTAGCGCGGGCATGCGCAGTCAGCTCTGCCCAGGCCCAATGCCTGGCAGAGTGAATTCAGAGCCGGAAGATGCCGCGGGGACACTGCGCGGAGAAGACTTCTAAAGGTAGGAGAAGAACCAGCGTTGATTGGCCGACTGTATAGCATTCGGCCAATCAACACTGGTTCTGCATCGAATTTTTCCATTCGAATAGCGAGTAATATTCGATTGAGTACGAGTATTTTGAATACCGTAGTATGCGATCGAATACCTACTCAATCAAATACTACTCGCTCATCTCTAGTTATGATCAGTAGCAATAGAAACCTACCTGCCAGTGCCACCATCACCCAAGATTACTGTAGATCTACCCAATAGTATGAATATTTTTTTGAAATTAGTGCAGACTTTTAGACTGTATATCGAATGAACTATATGAGCTATAACAGATTTTTTTTTTTTGATTTGCGCAGGCAGAATCAGTGATTTGCTGTTAGGACAGCAGTTTGTATGTATCTAATGATAAATGTAAACGTACGCCCAATAAAATCCCTTAAAAAAAAGATTTTTCACTAGCAGGACTATCAGTAAAAAGTATGTTTAAACTGTCTGTATACAGAATCAAAGGTCTTCTCCCTCGTTCCTATCTATGATTTCAATCACTGATCTGCCCAGAATTGCTATTAATATTTCTAACTAACTATTGCTTGCAATTGTAAGCTTTTCAGAAATGAGTGCTCAGTATGAATCAGTGAAATGAAACACAGACCCTTTTCTATCTCTACTATTACTGCAATGCCTTGTAAGCTTACAACACTATATTGTGTGTATCATCAGCACTGTAGGGTGTCCACCTACTACTGTCTATTGGTTGAAAGTCTATCAGCTGATGCCAAGTGTTGCTAGAACGTCATACATTGACCGATACACATGTCTCTTCCAGTGGCGTAACTAGGAATGGCGGGGCCCCGTGGCAAACTTTTGACATGGATCCTCCCGATCGACGCCAAAGACCTCGACTTACCGACTCCCCCATTTCTGCGCACACTATTATGCCCCATAGTGACCCTGCACACAGTATTATGGCCCATAGTGGCCCCTGCACACACTATTATGCCCCATAGTGGCCCCTGCACACACTATTATGCCCTATAGTGGCCCCTGCACACAGTATTATGCCCATAGTGGCCCCTGCACACAGTATTATGCCCCATAGTGGCCCCTGCACACATTATTATGCCCCATAGTGACCCCTGCACACAGTATTATGCCCCATAGTGGCTCCTGCACACAGTATTATGCCCCATAGTGGCCCCTGCACACACTATTATGCCCTATAGTGGCCCCTGCACACAGTATTATGTCCCATAGTGGCCCCTGCACACAGTATTATGCCCCATAGTCGCCCCTGCACACAGTATTATGTCCCTTAGTGGCCCCTGCACACAGTATTATGTCCCATAGTGGCCCCTGCACACAGAATTATGCCCCATAGTGGCCCCTGCACACAGTATTATGTCTCATAGTGGCCCCAGTACACAGTATTGTGTCCCTTAATGGCCCCTGCACACAGTATTATCCCCCTTAGTGGCCCCTGAACACACTATTATGCCCCATAGTGGCCCCTGCACACATTATTATGCCCCATAGTGGCCCCTGAACACACTATTATGCCCCATAGTGGCCCCTGCACATACTATTATGCCCCATAGTGGCCCCTGCACACACTATTATGCCGCATAGTGGCCCCTGCACACACTATTATGCCCCATAGTGGCCATACTTTTCAGACCCCAGGGTATAATAATCAGAGACCCAAGGGGGGGATAAAAACATAAAAAAACATTGTGACTTACCTATCCCTGGCTCCACTGCACTCTCCGCCGCTGTCGACCATCCTCAATGACGTCCGGGACGTCATGTGACCGGGGAGTCTGCGTCATGACGCATATAGACACAGGTCCTGGTCATGTGACATCAGGGACGCAAGTAGGCCCGAAGCCTGCCCGGAGAGGTAACACTGTTTTTTATGTTCTCTTACCTCTCCTGGTCCTCCGATCATTATACTCGGGGGTCCAAAATGACCCCTGAGTATAATAGTGCATGTGGGGCCTGCGGCATCACTTACCGATCCCGGCCCCTGCCAGGATTGGTAAGTAATTAGGGCCCGTTACCCGCTGGAGTAAGGTACCACTGCTACCCCAGTAGATACGCCCCTGGTCTCTTCTATATTTCCTGGTCAATAGATGTAAGGGCGGCCATCCTACTTTGTCCGAGAAGAATGGGTGTCTGTTCAGTTTAATTAAAAAACAAACATTTTGGAATATTCTGGTCGAACCAGTTTGTGACAAATCGTTAAACCCATCTCTAGTTTGGACTTATATGCAAAGAGGTTTTTTATTGTCTTCATTGACTTGGATTGTCTGCCTAGTAATATATACAGTAGGAATTCAACAAAACAGTTTCTTCATCTGCATCAATGCTGTAGGGTTATAGGTTGGACTTGATGGACCTGTATCTTCATCCAGCCTCATCTTCTATGTTACTATGTATCTATATAGTGTTCTTCTTTTCCAAAGCATGACAAATCTCCAATAATTACATTAATGAAATGTAAAATTCACTTAGCCTAGCACAATCTCTCTGTAGGCTGCGCGGTTTCTGCACAGAAATATTACATTAGCTTTCGGAGATAGAATGCTCTGCATATTGTTTATGATGCCATTATTGTTCTAGCAGGCAGAATATATTGGCGTATAAACTAGCATGATGTTTTACTCTATTAAACTTTAGCCATAAGCGTCTTCTGAGTGGAAATATTTTTTGTTGTTTGTGATTTTAAAAAGGAAACGTTTCATTTACAGCTGAGAGTGTTACATTAAGGCAATAGCTAAAAGCCAGAAATATAAAAGAAATATAATTATTTGGTGATGGTTATAATAACACAAAATCCAGAAAATTAGATATTTAAAAGCACCTTTTATCATCTCCACCATCTCTTAAAAGGTGCCATGCCACTGATTAGAGCACAGTTGGAATTTTCTCTCTAGCCCCCACCATTCCCGAGCAACAAGTGCAGGTAGTTTTGGTGCCTGATGTGCTATTTAAGCTCTGTAATGTCAGGTGGGCGGTGTCAGGCAGGGGCTGTGTGATTCAGAGCTCCAATAAGAGGCAGCCAGTGTCAGTGAGCTCAGAATCACACCCCTAAATAACACATTCATTGGAGCTATGAGCGGAGTACATGTCCACAGCCTCAGAGACAAATGTAAAATGTGCTGCAGCCATAATGTGATTATTAGCAGCAGAAAACTGATAGGACATCATGTATGAAGATATTTACAGGTTTTTTTTTGTGAAACTCGGGTAATAAAAAATTGTTGTATGACCCTTTCTCTGGTAAAACATTTTTTTTTTTTTTTTTTGCTAAGGCAACTTATCTATATAAGCCCAAACTATATCTAAAACACATTCCAATTTTTACACAAATTAATGGGAACCTGTAACATAAAAAATGCAATTTAATCTACAGGCAGCATGTTATAGAGCGGGAGATTCACAGCCTCCCAATTGACAGTCTCCCCTCTACGATTATCACATTAAGATAGCTGTCAGTCACTGTAGGTGGTGTCAGGACCACCTACTTGACTTCTCAAGTTAGAAAGAGCAGAGAGTTCAAAGAATAAGTTGAAGAAATTTTTTTTTCCCCCACAAACTATATGTCAATCTGCTTAATAAGTTCTCCTTCAGAATGAACATTTGCCATATGATAGGTCCCCTAAAAAAGGTATAAAATGACCTCCAACTCAATAATAGTTCTGTGTAGGGGCCTTTAAAGGGATTCTACCATTAAAATGCTTTTTTTTCTCGATAACACGTAGGAATAGCCTTGAGAAAGGCTATTCTTCTCTTACCTTTAGATGTCCTCTCCGCTCCGCGCCGCCATTTGGTTGAAATCCCGGTTTTCTTCAGTACGAAATTAAATTCTTTCACAGCACTGGGGGCAGTCCCCAGCACTCAAACAGCACTGGGGGCAACCCCAATGCTGCAAGAGAAATCTCCAGCGCCGCCTCCATATTCTTCAGGAACAACCTCTCTGCAGCCACAAGAAAATTGCTGCTTACACAGCTTACTAAGTAAGTGGCCATTTTCCTTGTGGCCGTGGGCATGCGCAGTCCGCTCTGCCCAAGGTCTGAGGCCTAGAAGATTGAAACTCAGCTCCGGAAGAAGAAGCGCATAGAGGTCGTTCTTGAAGAAGATGGAGGCGTCGCTGGAGAGTTCTCTCGCAGCATTGGGGACCGCCCCCAGTGCTGCGAAAGAAGAAAACCGGGATTTCAAAAGAACAGCAGCGCGGAGAAGACATCTAAAGGTAGGAGAAGAATAGCCTTTCTTAAGGCTATTCCTATGTGTATATGCAGACTTATTTGCATAGCCATAAAAAGATGCATCGCTTCATTGGTCTGTTACTGCTCCTACTAAAGCTCCCTGCAGAGCACTATTATTGGTTTGGTTGGAATTTGGGATCTGACAGACTCCCTTTAAGCCCAGAATTCTGCATTTAATAAAGTAAATGTCCCTGTCTTCAGTTTGCCAATAGGAAAGCTCTACTTGGTAGATGAGGAGCATATTTATATGAAGGCAGGTTTCTGTGGATGGTGTTTCCAAACCCCATCTACATATATTCTAATGCAATTTGCAGTGCCGAATCCGATGCAAAAATTTGCCAACTTCCAACCATTGACCATGGCAATTGACCATATTTCTTATTCTATCTGCCAAGTACTGTAGCTCAGGTTAGTTCTTCTTGGTGGTCAAGGTGTCATGTTCAGCTGAGATCTAGTACAGGACTGTGGGGAGCATTAAAATAAATCCATTTTTTTGGAAAGTTCCATGTGACAAATGCTGAATTTGAATTTCTTGACCCAAATTTCAATTTTCAATGGATTACTTTCTATTGTGACAATGCCGTTTTCCAGCTGATATTTTGCTCATTGAAATAAAGTTACATGTTCTTGTACAAGTTAACTTGCCTTCAAGTAGATATTATTGTGTTAATTAAAGGGGACAGTACGTAATTGTGCACTTGTTTGCTTGTTTTAGTTAGCGTCATTGTTCCATGCACCTGTATGTTCTATGAAGCGTAACAAAAGCTTTATACTGAGCTCGAAACTTCAATAGCTTTTATTCAATTTTCAGATTTCCTTTTGTTTTGCTCCTTTGTTCTTTTTTTCATCTGAATTGCTACTTAAAAATATTCTCAATAGATTCTAAATGTGATTATTTGTTATTATTCTTCCCGGGCACATTATTATGTTACGTTTGCAGAATGTATGTAACATAAAAATAACTTATATGCGAATTATATTCTAACAAAAAGCACAAATCTTGCATAATAATAATCTCAAGCAATAATTACCTGCATTAACAGGGAAAATAAATATAAAACCATATTGTACTATCTTAATAGGCTGAATAAATTCATTAGACCCAGCTCAATAACAGGGGAAGCTCTGCAAATGTTAAGCCAGAATTCCAGGATTAGTTGTGCCGCCATTTTGGTGCAAATCGATTTAGACAAAGTCTTCTTTTTCTTGTCAAAAACTAGATGTGTGCAACAAAGTAGACACTTTGCAAAAGTTCCAAGTTACATTAGGTTCACAATAGCGCCCAGAGTCCGTTCTCAGCTTTGTGCAGGAAACGGGAACCTGCATGAACGGAGACCGGACGCAGATGTGAACGAGCCCTGAGGAGGATGTAACTTTGTTGCGATGCAAAATGTACTAGATGAATTACTGTGTGCGCTAGATTTTTGGTGCACAGTATTGGCCCATAGTATACCACCACCGAAGAAGTGGTATTAAGGGGCACAGGGCATTTCATGTGTTTTTCAATGGTCTCCTTATAACACCCGATTGCGGCTGCCATCTTCCAATAAAGACATTTAATTTCATATGTATATTAGATCCCGTATGTCAAGATCGTGAAAAGCTAATGGAAGAAGTACAGATCTCCAAACCTCAACCTAGCTCCTTGGCTATCATTATGTTACTCTGCCCTGCTAATGCCATTGCAACTACAGGACTAGGGTTGGACTAGTGGTAACTAAAGGCTCATGGGCCTCAGTTTGAGCCCCTCTTCATCACTTCTCCTTATGACTGTCAGCCACCTTCCCATTCATACATTTTAGCAGCCATTACATTTCCCATGCCTTTTCCATTTTCCATTTCCACTTGTTCACAAGATCTCTGTGCACAGAAGCTTTCATCATTCCCATCCTCATCTAGCCTACTGCCTTAGTATTCCTGCTCGACTATATTCTGTGCCACTGGCATTAAAAGGTTCATTTTCTCTTCTCATGTCTCACTAAAGTGCACCAGAGGGCAGAGGTAATAAGTTTAGGATGCACAAACTGACAGATATCAAAGGAAATCAGAAAGTAGGTTTAGGTTTAATCAACCTTAGTGCGATGACATTGGCCAGTGAACTCCTTTGGCTCATGGGTCAGCATTGACCACTGCGACCCCTGTAGTTACACCAGTGGACACAGTAGAAGAGCCAGTTAGGATATGGAGAGCTTGATTTAATTCATAATCTCTTCATTACCGTGACTTGATTACTCTAATTTGCATATATAGTACTATTTGTCCACCCACCGGATCTCCATCCTATTCCTCAGGGAAACTGGATAGGGGACGGCAGTTTTAATACCCATTCATTTGCTGGTGCTGGTGTCAAACTGCCAGTGTCCATATGCAGTCTCTTCATGTGAATGCCCCCTTTTTGGAGGATGGGAGCAGTGCTGAGGCCAATGACACTGATGATCTGTCAGACGCTGATGCTGGATTGGGGGGGAGGGGAGAGAGGTAAATCAAGCTGACAGTTCCCATTTATGGTTTTTCCTACCAAATTGTTTAGAGCATATCTGATCATGTTGAGTCTCGTAGAGTGCAAAGGTACGTTGCTGTTTGTATCCAACCATTCCTCACAGCCCCCAACATACACATCTACTCCCAATTTGGCCTCATAAGCGTACTCTGAGAATGGGAGACTTATCCCCCAAAAAAGATTAGGCATGAAAATTCACCAGTCTGATGCTTTCATCCCCTAATATTTGTTGTGGGTGAATTACATGGCCCCTATACACAGAACATGGTTGGTCACTCCTTGCTCTCAGCTGGTCCATTGAATGGCAGGACAAAAGAAACTGTCTAAGAATACCAAAGCACTGAGATTATAGGGCAGTTTTAAAAACTGGTGGCCATTTTACAGTCAGGAATTGGGGTACATGAGGGTTTATGTTTGAAAGTACATCCATGAAATGTTGCTTTTTGTAATTCATGTTTTTTTTTTTTCCAGCCTATGTAGACCGTACTGTTATGGGAAAAAGCAAAAGTCTTTGAATTCTTTTTAAAGGCCTCATAGCCACAACAAGACCAATGGGTTTCACTCCAGGTTTGGCAACTTTTTTGGAATATTTCCAAAAACATTCCAAAACTGGGCAATTCTAGGTAGTTTTTGTGAAACGTAACAAAAAAGGACAGGAACATAACACACTTCACAAGAGAGATAGACAAGCTTAGCAAATGCACTTGCTGACCCAGGGAGACCTATCTACAACTTTGTTCTGGCCAAGTGGTGTCTAAAAGTTGAACCTCCGCTTTATAGATGACTGTTTTGCCAACTTTGTCGAAGTTCATGTGACTTGTTGAAATTACTGTAAAAATCTCGAGTTGTTCACCATTTCCTACAGTCTTCTGAGTCCTTAATTGTGCAAAGTACTATCACCAACATCCATTGCCCATGACTCTTCATCACTACACCAGCCCACGGGGGTGAAATAGGTCCTGGTCAAGACTACAACCACCGTGAACTCAGTTGTGACAAATGACTACTCTCAACCTCTCCACACTCTTCCACCAGGTTCTGCATTTATTTTAGCACCAAGGCCACACATTAACACAAAAAGATAAGTTCACTATGCCAATAACCACCTCTACAACAGTATTAGTGTGTGCAACACAGTCTATGAGGAGTATACACTCACCGGCCACTTTATTAGGTACACCTGTCCAACTGCTCGTTAACACTTAATTTCTAATCAGCCAATCACATGGCGGCAACTCAGTGCATTTAGGCATGTAGACATGGTCAAGACAATCTCCTGCAGTTCAAACCGAGCATCAGTATGGGGAAGAAAGGTGATTTGAGTGCCTTTGAACGTGGCATGGTTGTTGATGCCAGAAGGGCTGGTCTGAGTATTTCAGAAACTGCTGATCTACTGGGATTTTCACGCACAACCATCTCTAGGGTTTACAGAGACTGGTCCGAAAAAGAAAAAACATCCAGTGAGCGGCAGTTCTGTGGACGGAAATGCGTTGTTGATGCCAGAGGTCAGAGGAGAATGGCCAGACTGGTTCGAGCTGATAGAAAGGCAACAGTGACTCAAATAGCCACCCGTTACAACCAAGGTAGCCAGAAGAGCATCTCTGAACGCACAGTACGTCCAACTTTGAGGCAGATGGGCTACAGCAGCAGAAGACCACACCGGGTGCCACTCCTTTCAGCTAAGAACAGGAAACTGAGGCTACAATTTGCACAAGCTCATCGAAATTGGACAATTGAAGATTGGAAAAATGTTGCCTGGTCTGATGAGTCTCGATTTCTGCTGCGACATTCGGATGGTAGGGTCAGAATTTGGCGTCAACAACATGAAAGCATGGATCCATCCTGCCTTGTATCAACGGTTCAGGCTGGTGGTGGTGGTGTCATGGTGTGGGGAATATTTTCTTGGCACTCTTTGGGCCCCTTGGTACCAATTGAGCATCGTTGCAACGCCAAAGCCTACCTGAGTATTGTTGCTGACCATGTCCATCCCTTTATGACCACAATGTACCCAACATCTGATGGCTACTTTCAGCAGGATAATGCAATGCCATGTCATAAAGCTGGAATCATCTCAGACTGGTTTCTTGAACATGACAATGAGTTCACTGTACTCCAATGGCCTCCACAGTCACCAGATCTCAATCCAATAGAGCATCTTTGGGATGTGGTGGAACGGGAGATTCGCATCATGGATGTGCAGCCGACAAATCTGCGGCAACTGTGTGATGCCATCATGTCAATATGGACCAAAATCTCTGAGGAATGCTTCCAGCACCTTGTTGTATCTATGCCACGAAGAATTGAGGCAGTTCTGAAGGCAAAAGGGGGTCCAACCCGTTACTAGCATGGTGTACCTAATAAAGTGGCCGGTGAGTGTATAACTTAAAACATACCTACAAATAAAAAAAAGTATAAGAAACTTTGTAATATGCCTTATTGAGGAGATCTGTTCCCTTCTCCACTTATTAGTCCTTCTCCTTCCCTTCACTTAGATTATTTATTTACATAGAGTCTGTCTTCATATCTACACAGTCCAGTCATGTTAATGTGACCACTGCCTACTTTTGACATCAAAGTTAAATAACCAATGGCTGAAGGCGCGTGTCATCAGCCATCTGGGTGCACTAAATGTGGAAGGCACAATGGATCAACACAAGTATGCATCTATCCTTGCGGACCATGTTCACCCCTACATGTGAATTGTTTTCCCTCAGGATGATGGCATCTACCAGTAGGACAATGCCATGTGTCATAAAGCTCGCAGTGTACGTGCGCGGTTCAAGGAGCACCAGGATGAGTTTACTGCACTCCCCTGTCCAGCAAATTCCCCGGACTTGAACCCAATCGAGAATCTGTGGGACCACCTCGATCGGGTAGTTCGTGGCATGGATGCTCAAACACGTAACCTAGCGCAGCTGGCCACGGCACTGGAGTCGGCATGGCTCAACATCCCAGTGACCATCATCACAACATCCCCTCTCTTCCTGCACGTCTCGCAGAGGTCCGCTCTGCCAAAGGTGGTTATTCTGGATTTGACAGGCGGTCACATTAATGTGACTGGACTGTGTAGTTCATACACAAAAGTCTATGGGGGGGAGATGTTAACTGATTTATTGCCTCTTCCTCTGCAGTGGTAGAGTCATTATCTGTAAACATAGTAGGGATAAAAGAGCCCTGAGCCTCACAGTGTAGCATAGTTTAGCAGCTCCAACTATTTGTGCATCATTTCTAATAGCCCTCTACTCCCCTCCCCCTCTCCATAGATTTCTATGTAAAATGATACAGTCTGTTAAGTGGAGAAGGAAACATATTTCATTAAAAAGAGGTATTACGAAGTACTATTCAGTTATGAAAACGTGTTTTATAATTGGAGGTACATTTTAAAGGGGCAATCCAGTTTCTATGATTGATGGTCTATCCTTAGCATATTGCATTAATATCAGATCTGTGGGGGGCTGACACCTGGGATACAAACTGTAGCGGTGAGTACAAGTTCTGCAGTGCTGCCCCATTGACTTCAATAAACTCATCTTAAGTACTGGTGACCTGTGGGGGTCTCGGGTGTCAGCCCCCTGCAGATCTAATATTGATAGCCTTCCTATCTATCAATCTTAGAACCTGGATAACCCCTTTAAGTGAGGCGTTTTTAAGCAAGTCAATAAAGTTCTTATCTAGAACTATCAGCCTGAACCATCTTCTGCCGACATCTGTATAGTCTATTTATTCATATATTAGTACTACAGTAGGACTCGAAACCAAAAAGTTAGAAAACCTTTAAAAAAAAGGAAAAAAATAAATTTATAGGTCGTAAAATTAATCGGTACACCATTTTTTATTTCCTTTTTTATAACTACATCGGCAATACAATGTAACTACTACTTTGGAAATCTTATCCCCACTACCCTGCGTCTTCCTAGCCTCGTGAAACATCTGCAGAAACACTTTTGGGATTCTGTGACTTGGAAAGATTGGTGTATCACCATTTCCAGGATCTGTTGTAGCACTCTCTCCTTGGGACGTAGGGAGATGACAGGAGGGTCATGGGAGTCTTCTTTTCTACTTTGGGATTTTTCTCCAGTGCCATCTGCAATCAGATTGTTAACACGTCAGTTCAATCTGTCAGAATCCCTTGAGTGCTGCTCAGCCGAGCGTGAAGAAATACCTTGTGTATTAGTAGCGGATGTCCCCAAACAGTACGGTGACTCAGTCAGGCAGCCTAAATGGGAACAAAGACAATACCGTCACACTAGTGTATGTTACTTATGTGCCCTGACCTAATGCAGCCATACCTCGAAGGGGCTGTGTCGAAATGTGCGGATATTAAATGATTCTCATAAGCTACAAGTGCTCGATTAAAATGTTTACCGTCCCCGTCAAATAATTTAAATTCTGAAAAAAAAAAAAAAAAAAAATTCTCTATGTAATACGGGAAGATAACCACTAGATGACAGCCATAGATAATTTCCTTTATTCTGAATTCTAAATTTATATTCCGCATCTTACCGTCTACTGAAAAGGTGACATTCTTGCTGAGATTGTAATTAAGATGACGGAGGTAAGCAAATTAAGGATGCTGGCACCATCGCTACCTTCATTAAATATTACCAATTACTGTCCTAAAGAGCAGAAAGCCTCGAATTTACCAAAAGGCGAATGGTGGACTTCTATCTTAATATTTTTTTTTTTCGTCTTCGTGTGTGCCTTTAATTGGTTAATACATTAATGGGCGACTCGGTAATCATCCTCCAGTCTTCAGTATGCCGGCTTTTCAATACAGCTTTAAATATATTCCAGTTGCCTAATTTTTTTCACTTTCCCGTTACAGCTATTTTCTTTTATTTTTCTCCTCCATTTACAGGTGCAGAATTAAAGAACACGTGCACTCACTATATTATTGATGCACTTAAGTGGAGTGTTCCGAAGCCTGCAATTACCGTGTAGGCTTATGGCCCTGAAGTAGATGGGGATAGTGGTGCTGCATATCCATGATTTGAAGGACATACAGTGATGATTATAGAGGTAGTACTCTACTTCCATTCCAGGCCTTTGTGTTTAGCTGGTTGTCATGGCAAGTAATTGGATAGAATTTAAGCCACTTTCTTCCAGGTGGGAAATTCATAATTTTACCCTCCACCTAATTTTGTACATACTTTAAAAGAATCTGAAAGTTTCTAAAGGATTTGTGTTCCTGTATTAATTAGGCAATAGAAGACGTCATTTATTAGATTCGTTAAAATTGCTTTTGCTTTAATTTTAGGTTATTTTTAGGGGAATTCTCTCATTCTTTTTCGGATGCTTTCCCAACTTTCTTAGAACAAAGCCATAGGATATCGACTGATCTTAGAGATACAAGCTAAATTGGTTTTAGGCAATGGTTGCTTAGAATTTATGTTGTTTTTATATCAAATTCCCTAATTGTTTTTCGGATGGTTTCCCAACTTTCTCAGAACAAAGCCATAGAACATTGACAGATTTTAGAGATTCAAGCTAAATTTGTTTTAGGCAATGATTGCTTCGATGTTATTTACATCCAATTCTCTAATTTTTTTTCGGATTGTTTCCCAACTTTCTTAGAACAAAGCCATAGAACCGTTCTTAGAGATTCAAGCTAAATTTGTTTTAGACAATGGTTGCTTCGATTTTATTTATATCCAACTCTCTAATTTTTTTTCGGATTGTTTCCCAACTTTCTCAGAACAAAGCCATAGAACATTGACCGATCCTAGAGATTCAAGCTAAATTTGTTTTAGACAATGGTTGCTTCGATTTTATTTATATCCAATTCTCTAATTGTTTTTCGAATGGTTTCCCAACTTTCTCAGAACAAAGCCATAGAACATTGACCAATCTTAGAGATTCAAGCTAAAAAAAATTTAGGCAATGGTTGCTTCAATTTTATTTATATCCAATTCTCTAATTTTTTTTCGGATTGTTTCCCAACTAACTTCCCAACAAGTTAAATTTGTTTTAGGTGATGCTGCTTAGATTTTATATTACTTTTAGAATATTTTATATCAAATTCTCGATTCAATTTTTTTTATCGTGTTCCGACTTTCTCAAAATTCTACATAACCCTACAAAGCAAGAGGACAACAAATAATCGTGCTGATACAAGCTGGCTTTTTAGCCAAGATATTGTCTCAAGTAGACAGCTGCTCTCAGAGGCAATCTCTTGCCTGAAGCAGAAAGACCAGAACCCTCTTCTCTATTGTGACTCTCTATACTGATACAGCTGGTGGCCTCTTCTCGTCTGAGGTCCTTGCTTCGGCACTGAAAAAAAAAACAAGCCTGCACTCATCTGACTCCATATGCTAGACCTCCATTTTGCCTCCTTCAGCAGTCAATAAGCCTAATCCATTTTAATAACTACTGTTTATGCCTTTAAATTAAGTCTTTTTATGCGTAGTACTTTCGGTTTTAACATATGGTGGGCTTTTATTCCTCCCCGACAACAAAAACATGTTTGGTTTTGCCAAAATAAATGTTAAGCACTCTTCATTTAGCTGAATATCATAGGGAGAACATGAATTATTTATCAAAACAATGAAAAACCAATTAACTGTAGCTTTTCGAGAACCTGCAACACTTGTCTACAAATTGTAGACAAAAGTAATTAGAGGTTTGGAATACTGTTTGTTTTTGGAATCCTGCGAGGGGTGTTCTGTTTGGATCATCATTAAAGGTTCACAATCCTCTGTTCTTCCGAGACTTAGAACAGATGAAACTGTTACCAGGTAAGGAGTGCGCCATATGTTTGTCTTGTGGATTATTTTGTTGAACACCTGTCTGGAAACCATTTCCATAACAAAAGCAAGTTGTTCTTGCTAAAATACACTCATATCTGTATCTCTTATTTATAGCTACTGTATGTCCATATGGGTAGGAATTACTACACTTCTCTATATGGATAGTAGCTCTTGTATTGTTGCTCCACAGTGTAGAAACCATTGTATAGCCCATTGTATAGGGCCATATTGTTTACTATTAAGTTATAGTAATATGTATGTCATACAATAATCAATATATATTATTTAAATAATGGGTGCCCAATATGTCGATCGCGATCTACCGGTCGATCGCGAAGGACGTATGGGTCGATGTCTGCTTGTTGACAGTGCAGGCTGAGAATCATTTCCGGACACTGGCAGGCCGGGACCTTGCACTCGTTCGCAGTCAGGGCTGCAGCGGCTCCCCCTGCCAGTGTCCGGAGATGATTCTCAGTCTGCACTGTCAACAAGCAGACACCGGAGAGCTGTCTCCAGCTCTCACGCTCCGCCTCTGGCCCACCCCAGCCCCGCCCCACCCCCACCCACAAGAAGTGGGTAGTAGATCTTATCCCTTGGTCAGTTTCTAAAGTAGCTCACATGCTCAAAAAGTATGAGCACCCCTGATTTAGATAGTATAGGTAATAGTTATATAATATACACTTTGAATTACCACTTTTCTGGAAACACCCATTTATCAGAGTGTTGGATCTCCTTTGACCTTCAGAACTGCAGCAGTTCATTGGGGCATACACATGAATCATCCAAAGAACTAGAAATGCTCAAACTAGTTTGGAATGAGTTGTGGTCTTCAGACTCCAAAGTATAATAAGTGGAGGCTCAGAGGAGATACAGTACAATAATAAACACTAATATTCACCTTGCCTCATCATTCCTGGATTACTTTGAGGCATGTGACACTCCACCAATGTACTCTTTCATTGTCTACCGACCTCTTCCAGTCTTCAGGTTGACATCTCAGGCCTGTTGTCGGACACATCAACGTCAAGATGCTTTGAAGGAGCCCATCACATCACCCACGAGGTACGTAGCAGCCTGATGATGATGGTATAGGACCTCAATAAAGTGCTGAATATCATGGGGGGAGACATGGAGAGGTGAGGAAAGGTGAGTTAAGTGTTTACAATATTGCTACATCTCCACTGGGCTTCCGCATATCTGAAGAAACCCCAGAGTATAATAAAAGCATTTCCTATCCTAAATTAATCTTGCAAAGTTTTCCCATCTCTACACAGGACCCATTGTGTTCCTAGAAAATATTCTAACTCCGCTAGGCTGAGATGTTGACGCTTGACAAGAAGGGTTCATCAATTCATGGTTCTGGTGCCAATTTGGATCCATCTGACCAGACAATGTTTTTCCAACTGTACAGTGATCCAAATTGTGTGCTCTTTTGCTCATTGGAGTCTTGCCTTAGACAGTAATGGGGCTCACACTGATCACTGCTGTATAGCCCATCCATCATAAGGAATGATGAGCAATACATTAGGACATACTAGTGTATCAAAGTTATAATTTGCTCCAGTTTGATTGACTTTGCCCAACCTGTCCATCAGAGTAATTCTCACCATCCGTCTCTAATATCTTTAATTGACAAGTTTTTACATCCACAGGATTTGGGTGTTTGCTTGGTTACAATAGCTTGTCTGGGATTGGACCAGATGGGCTAAAGCCTTGACTTTACGTACCATATTAATGATCCTTGGATGCCCATGACTCTTTAGCTGTTTCTTTGGCCATGTTTGTTAGGTATCAATCACTGCAACTAGGAACACCACACCAGAGGTGATCTTGAAGTCAATCACTTACCTATATTTCTTATGAGTTGTTTCACAGATAACCTATCAGATCTCATTGCTGATATGTTCAATACCCAAGACCCCTCCAATTATCTGGTTGAAGATGTTACAGCATTCAGGTGATCGCTGCAGCCTCTTCACTGCATTACAAATTCAGCACTGTACATATCATAGAGGTTGTATTTGGGATTGCAATTCAGCCCCATCCCTTAAAGGGATTCTATATTTAGAATTCCATTTTTTAATATTAACATGTAGAAATAGCCTTAAGAAAGGCTATTCTTCTCCTACTTGCTGCGAAAAAATCATTTGCATACCTCAGAAAACCGGGGAATATCATCAAAATGGTGGCAAGGAGAAGACTTCTAAAGGTAGGAGAAGAATAGCCTTTCTCAAAGCTATTCCTACGTGTTAATATTAACAAATGGAATTCTAATGATAGAATCCCTTTAAGGAAACTGTTGCTCTATCATGTGCTCAATGAATGGGACATATAGTGGCCACGAGGCTTGTTAGTGCTCCAACCTCTTCAAACAGCTGTTCATGGAGGGAGTCCTTGGTTTGATAGCACCAACGGTCACAAACTGATGACATCTCTTAGGGAAAAGGTGCCCTTTAAAGGGAGGATTGGGTTAAATATCCAAATAGACCTGGATATGGACTCTAGATTTTAAGGACATGTTGATCCAGGGATTTTATACTGACTGCCAGATTGGAGTCGGGAAGGAATTTTTTCCCCTGAAATGGAGCATGAGCCTCATGGGTTTTTTTGCCTTCCCCTGGATCAACACTGTAGGGATTGTAGGGTTATAGGTTGGACTTGATGGACTGATGTAAAGTGTTATTTATTCTTGGAAGTTTCCATGGTCGCTCTGATCCTTAAGGTCAGGCAGTATAATATTGGTAATATTGTTTGCACACTTTAATATAACATGTATCTGCTATCACACAGGTTTGTGTTCATATAAAAATCCTTCATTTGCTACAGGTAACACATTACCATCAATGAGCCGCTATCGAGAGGCATCTATATCAACAAGAAAGGTGTAATTTGAAATTTGACATTGTCTTCTCTCTTCTGCCGGGTTCTGAGCACAGCAAACATTTATGCCAGGTGGCAGCAAAAGTAATTTACTCTGTGTTTTGTCTACAACCTTGAGCAGCAGTAATATCACTTGGAGCATCAGAGCCTTTGAAGTGAATTTGATTTGAAATCCAAGTGTCAGGCTCCTTATGATCTTGAGCAGATCCCTTTATCTCCCGATGCTACAGGCACCAATAATTAAATTGCCTGCTGCTTGGAGTGTGTGCGGTTATAATGATGTACAGGTAATTGAGAAATTACCAGAACAAACCGATGACGGAGTAACATGTCCTGTAGCACTTCTCTTCATCATGTGTAATACACAGCCTGGCATTAGACATTCATTTAACTCTATAGACCCTATATAGGTTCAGCAGATGTTAATTCCTCTGGGGCTTCTTCCGTCCCTAATAGGTGGAACCCCAGGGAAGGTGAAAATAAAAACATTTATACCCACCATATTACCTCTATTGGTGGTGTGGTGGTGTGGACCAGCACCTGTCCTACAGGATCCTAGACTACCTGACAAAACTCCCTCAGTATGTGAGAGCCCGGGACTGTGTGTCTGACACTGTGATCTATAGTACGGGGGCACCACAAGGTACAGTTCTTGCCCCATTTCTCTTTACACTGTACACTGCTGACTTTAGGCACAACTCCTCCAGCTGTTACTTACAGAAGTACTCCGATGACTCTGCTATAGTAGGCCTTATCACTGATGGCGACGATAGGGAATACAGAGACTTAAACCGGGACTTTGTTAAATGGTGCCAGCGGAACCAGCTCAGGATTAATGCTGGGAAGACCAAGGAGATGGTGGTGGACATTTAGCAAATGGAGAAGTGCCCTGACCCAGGTGGAGATCTAAAGGAAATGCATTGAGATAGTCAGGACCTATAAGTATCTGGGTGTGCTCCTCAATAATAAACTAGACTGGACTGCAGCAGGCTCTACCTGCTCAGGAGGCTGAGGGCCTTCGGAGTCCAGGGGCCACTTCTTAGGGCCTTCTTCAACTCTGTGGTTGCTTCAGCCATCTTTTTCATTGTGTGGCCTGCTGGGGGAGCAGTATATCAACCAGGGACAGAAATAGACTTGACAGGCTGATCAGAAGGGTCAGCTCTGTCCTGGGGAGCCCCCTGGACCCAGTACAGGTGGTGGGTGACAGAAGGACACTGTCCGTGGTGACCTCCATGCGGGAGAATAAATCCCACCACATGTATGGGACCTTGATGGCACTTGGCAGCACTGTCAGTGGCCGTCTGCTTCATCCCAAGTGTGAGAAGTTGCTATCGCAGGTCCTTCCTTCCAACCACGACCAGGCTGTATAATCTACATCAGACCAAGCGAAGATCACTCCGCACAGAGAACTAATGATTATGACTATGAAGTCTTCCTTCTTCTGCTCCTTAGCTGCTATGGACTCCTAGTATATCTTCTCTTCTCAGCTTATGTGTGTCTACGTCTGTAATATATTACTGTGTATTATCCTGTATCTGTATTACTATGCTGCTGTAACATGCTGAAATTTCCCCACTGTGGGACTATTAAAGGATTATCTTATCTTATTGGGTCTCCTCATGGCACCCAGTGTTCTTTTTCTGTCTCGATAATGTACGACGCTGTCCTGGTGATGTCATGCGCCCAGGGTCACCACTGAGGCCTGTGATTGGGTCACAATAGTGACATGGGCATGTTGAGCAGCATCACATCATAATGGAAAGTGAGTATAAATGTTTTTTTTTTTTTTTTTTTACATCTCCTGTGGGATTCCACTTATTGTACTCTGGGGTCTGAACTCCAGAGTATAAAAATTTCACTTCCATTTCTATTCAAATAAGTTTGGACCAAAACAAAATGAAGTATCACTTTGTCCAAATCCAGCTGGAAATTACGTTTTGTTTTGTTTTTCTCCTTAAATGTAGGGGATCACAATGTATATTTTTTTGTCCATTTAAGTATGTCTTTGTAGAATAGGAGGAAATCCATGCAAACACAGGGAGAACATACAAACTCCTTGCAGATGTTGTTCCTGGCGGGATTCAAACCCAGGACGCCAGTGCTGCAAGGCTGCAGTGCTAACCACTGAGTCACCATGTTGCCCCAGAAATTAAGTTTCAAAGGTTCGCTGATCTCTAACTATAATACGCTGGCCTCTCTTTAGATCTAAGCGTACAATAAGCTGAGGCCTACAGAAGATGTGTAAACAAAACAAGAATTCTTACTCTCAAGGGCTCCGTCACATTGTCTAGTGGCCCCTCAACATCCTCTACTAGCCTCCTGAATGATGTCAGCGATTTTGGGGGAACCTTAAGGCCCAATCCCAGGCCTGAGGTCCAATCACTTGTATCTAAGCATCTTGACATTTCCATGCTCCACATGAGGCCCAATTGCAGGCCTCAGCTTTTTCCCAGGGCCACTGACATCATTCAAGAGGCCAGTAGAGGTCTGACTAAGCTGCAGATGGACTGCAGGACAGTGCAATGGAGCCCATGAGAGGTGAGTAAGATTGCTTGTTATTTTTATGTACTTCGCTTCCAGATGGTAAATATTACTTCATACTTCACTTCATTACTTCACTTTTACCCTGATGAGATTCACTTCGATGAATATTCATAAGTTTTGGCCAAGCAGTTTGTTTTGGGACGAACTTGTTTGATACAAACCGGAATCGCTATGGTCAAAACTTCATGACGTTGGCGTGACATCCATAGCTGCTGAGGCCTGGGATTGGGCCTAAGCTGTCATGGTGGTCACGCCAACATTTTCCCAGTAGCACTTCTGATTCATGCCGAGCAATTTGGGTCTGAAATGTACTTGTTACATCAGCCAGAGGCCAGAAGAGAATGCCAGTGGACTGCGAGACTCTGAAAGATGCTGCAAGGATCTACATTTACTAACCTCCCCTGGGCCTCTCAGGTCACTCATCCCTAGTCTTTTCATGGCTTCCTATAGTTCTTCCTTAGATCCACCCTCACCTGTCCACTACAGTAATCTTCGCACCGAATCTTCTTTGCCATCTGCTTTATAATATTGATTGTCAATTTTATTTTATTTTTATTTCCCAAACAGAATTTTTAAAATCATCAGTTTTCTCTCTTGAAATCTGGAGCAGTATTGGGAGTCTAGAATGTTAATATTTGAATTAACAGAGTTTTTTGCCCATTATTATTACTTCATAGTATTTGGTAGCCATTAGATTCATATCATATCATGCCCACTTTTTCAGTTGTGCAGAATATAAAGATCTTACACGGTGCATTGGCCCAAATTTATTAGACAATGAACAAACATTTAGTCTTCATTAAAACCAATGAATGTCTATGGGTGTTTTCACTATTGCTATAGCTCTGTCCATTAAAATAGACAAAGACAGAACATGTCAGTATTATGATGGCTGTGGAAAATGGTCCATCAAAAAACAGATTTATGAATAAATCCATAGATGTTTATGGTTTTCAAAAAATCTGTGTGACCCCCATCAATCACTGTGATAAATCTAGCAGGGACTCCTAGTATATTGTAGAAAATGAAGTTCATCATCTTTGCCCCAACTCACAAAGCCCCCCTACCTGATCCATCAATCAACATTAACAGGCCTACTGCCTTGGAATAGCCCTGGACTCTGACCTGTCCTTCAAACCACACCTTCAACACCTCCTGCCGCCTCCAACTCAAGAACATCCACTGAATCCGCTCCTTCCTCACCCCAGAGACTGCAAAAATGCTAGTCCACACCCTCATAATCTCCTGCTTAGATTACTGTAACACTCTTCTTCACGGCCTCCCAGCAAATGCTCTGCCCCCCCTCCGGTCCACCTTAAACTGTGCCACTCACTTAATACACCTCTCCCCCATTCTTTATCGGCTGCTCCCCTCTGCCAATCCCTTCACTGGCTACCCATTGCCCAGCAAATAGAGTTCAAAATATTAACACTGACATACAAAAGCCATCCACAACCTTTCCCCTCCATTTATCTCTGCCCTAATCTCCCGCTACCTGCCCACACGTAACCTCAGATCCTCCAATGACCTCCTACTCCGCTCCACTCCTATCCGCTCCTCACACAACCGCCTCCAAGATTTCTCCCGTGCATCCCCCATACTCTGGAACTTATTACCAAGACACATAAGACTGACCCCAAAAATCACAGGATTCAAGAAAGGCCCTGAAGACTCACCTATTCAGGAAGGCCTACAACCTCCAATAACACTATCACCACACCACCATCTGTACAGTCTCCCCCTCTCCTTCTGTCTCTATCTCCCTTCCCCCATAGATTGTAAGCCCTCGCGGGCAGGGCCCTCTACCCCACTGTGCCAGTCTGTCATTGATAGTAATATATCTGTTTGTATAGTTTGTGTATTGTATATAAACCCCCAAATGTAAAGCACCATGGAATTAATATAGTAATGTCCAGCACCATGGAATTAATATAATAATGTACAGCACCGCGGAATTAATATAGTAATGTACAGCACCATGAGATTAATATAATAATGTCCAGCACCATGGAATTAATATAATAATGTCCAGCACCATGGAATTAATATAATAATGTACAGCACTGTGGAATTAATATAGTAATGTACAGCACCATGAGATTAATATAATAATGTCCAGCACCATGGAATTAATATAATAATGTACAGCACCATGGTATTAATATAATAATGTACAGCACCATGGTATTAATATAGTAATGTCCAGCACCATGGAATTAATATAATAATGTACAGAACCATGGTATTAATATAATAATGTACAGCACCATGGAATTAATATAATAATGTACAGCACCATGGAATTAATATAATAATGTACAGCACCATGGAATTAATATAATAATGTACAGCACCATGGAATTAATATAATAATGTACAGCACCATGGAATTATATAATAATGTAAAGCACCATGGAATTCATATAATAATGTACAGCACCATGGTATTAATATAATAATGTACAGCAGCATGGAATTAATATAATAATGTAAAGCACCATGGAATTCATATAATAATGTCCAGCACCATGGTATTAATATAATAATGTACAGCACCATGGAATTCATATAATAATGTCCAGCACCATGGAATCATTGGTGCTCTATAAGCAAATAATAATAATAGTAATAATAACAACAACTATACCGCTAGGAGTTCCTCTCCTTACCTACTGTTTAAGCCAATAAATCCAGCCAACCCATAGATGAAACTCGATCCATATCTCACATAGATATTTTTCTATCTATTCTTTCTATCATCTCTTTATATAGGTATCATACATGTACACATATTAGTGTATAGTCACATGCTTTTATCTAGGTATCACACATATATACCTTTTTGTATGTGTTTATTGTGCTTTTATGTATCATACCAATACACCATTATATTCTAGATCTTGTACGCTTTTATATAGATAGAAGTACACAATTTTGCATTCCCTTTTACACGTTTCCTATACACATCGTACGTGAACATGTTTTCGTATACAGTCCCTTTACGTTTTTTTTTCCCTCTGTAGGTTTCGTAGATATTTTCAGAAAATGACTCGATGAAACGCGACTATGAAACATGTTGTTTTTGCTCACGGCTGTAACAAATGACTTTCTATGTGTCTTCTTAGGCTTATTTTTAATGGTAAAACACAAGTGTGGTTTAAACAGGTGCTGCTTGTAGTGTTTATATAAACACATTAGCACTCCTTTGACACAGCATGACCCGAACAAGCAGTTCATCCTACTGGTAGCAAAGAAACAAAACCTGAGTGTGCCAGAGCCGGCTTCATTCACATACGGCAAAATTAACACCAGATTATGAATACGCTTGCCTCTGGTAATTAATTGTGAAAATTGCTGGAGGAGTTTCCCTACTGTGAAGGATATTGGCAGAACTATTTACTGCTAATAGACCTTGTTTAAGCCTTTTTTTTCCTTCAGAGGTTCCACTTACAATAGACAGAGAAAAATCTGGCAGTCTGTTCCTTAGTATATTAGTATTTTTACAGTTACCAGAGAGACATCCTCTATTACTTTCCTATTTTTAATGTTCTAGAAGAAGAACGAGCTTTCATCTATTGTTCTCGTGAATTAAAAATAAAGCCAAAGTTACGCGGCAAAGATAACTTGTCATAACGCTGCAAATGTAGGTGGGAATACATTTGGAGAATTATATATATATATATATATATATATATATATATATATATATATATACAGAGACATTTTAGAAACTTTTTCACAGTATACTGCGCACAGGGGGCAGTATAGGGCACGAGTGAATATATGGAAATAAATCACATGTGAAGGCTATTATTAATAAAATAAATATTGAGTAATAGGAATTTCGAAATAAACCTTTTGGAAAAATTAGCTTGGCAAGATATTTGGGGTTTATACACAATAACAAACTAAGGGCCCGTTCACACGGTACAGAGGGGGTGGATTATGACGCATATTCCACGTCATAATCTGCCCCCTCACAATGGTGGTCTATATAGACCGCTCGCGTTCTTTTTTCCGCTAGCGGCACGGAGGGGGAAGCCACAACCACAACAGTTGTGGCAGGCGAGTTTTGACCTGAGAGTGACGCTCCCCGAATCACTTTCGGTGCCAAAATCCGCCCCACTGCCGCCCCGTGTGAACTAGCCCTAAAGGTTAAAAGGTCTTCTAAAAATGGGAAAAATAGTTAAAGTAACAAAATGGCTAATTCTCTCCCAGTTAAATACCTGCTTTCCAGTATCACTGTACTCTAGTGGCAACATGTACAGAAGAGATGGGCAAAGCTCTTAGTATTTGTTTCGGATTTGTGTGGTTCAAGTCCCAGATTAGTTTCAGGTTGAATATGTTTGGTGCAAACCACATCTTAAACTGGTTTAAATAACGATGTAGAATACATTTAAGGCTCCTAGGAATTTATCTATAAAACATAGTGTAGAATAATGTCAGACTCCTAGGAACCTATCTATAAAACATAATGTATAACACTGTCAGGGCTCCTAGGAACCTATCTATAAAACATAGTGTATAATACTGTCAGGACTCCTAGGAACCTATCTATAAAACATAGTGTAGAACACTGTCAGGGCTCCTAGGAACCTATCTATAAAACATAATGTAGAACACTGTCAGGGCTCCTAGGAACCTATCTATAAAACATAATGTAGAACACTGTCAGGGCTCCTAGGAACCTATCTATAAAACATAATGTATAACACTGTCAGGGCTCCTAGGAACCTATCTATAAAACATAGTGTATAATACTGTCAGGACTCCTAGGAACCTATCTATAAAACATAGTGTAGAACACTGTCAGGGCTCCTAGGAACCTATCTATAAAACATAGTGTAGAACACTGTCAGGGCTCCTAGGAACCTATCTATAAAACATAGTGTATAATACTGTCAGGACTCCTAGGAACCTATCTATAAAACATAGTGTAGAACACTGTCAGGGCTCCTAGGAACCTATCAATAAAACATAGTGTATAATACTGTCAGGACTCCTAGGAACCAATCTATAAAACATAGTGTAGAACACTGTCAGGGCTCCTAGGAACCTATCTATAAAACATAATGTATAACACTGTCAGGGCTCCTAGGAACCTATCTATAAAACATAATGTATAACACTGTCAGGGCTCCTAGGAACCTATCTATAAAACATAGTGTATAATACTGTCAGGACTCCTAGGAACCTATCTATAAAACATAGTGTAGAACACTGTCATGGCTCCTAGGAACCTATCTATAAAACATAGTGTAGAACACTGTCAGGGCTCCTAGGAACCTATCTATAAAACATAGTGTATAATACTGTCAGGACTCCTAGGAACCTATCTATAAAACATAGTGTAGAACACTGTCAGGGCTCCTAGGAACCTATCAATAAAACATAGTGTATAATACTGTCAGGACTCCTAGGAACCAATCTATAAAACATAGTGTATAACACGGTCAGGGCTCCTAGGAACCTATCTATAAAACATAATGTATAACACTGTCAGGGCTCTTAGGAACCTATCTATAAAACATAGTGTAGAACACTGTCAGGGCTCCTAGGAACCTATCTATAAAACATAGTGTAGAACACTGTCAGGGCTCCTAGGATCTTATCTATAAAACATAGTGTAGAACACTGTCAGGGCTCCTTGGAACCTATCTATAAAACATAGTGTAGAATACTCTTAGGGCTCCTAGGAACCTTTCTATAAAACATAGTGTAGAACACTGTCAGGGCTCCTAGGAACCTATCTATAAAACATAGTGTAGAACACTGTAAGAACTGGCTAAAAATGAAATGTCTAAAAATCCCTGCTCATCCTCATTGCTATACACAGCAGTGACCCTGGCCAGTGTTTGGCAGTGCAACATTTCCTGCAAGTCAAACAAGTATAGAAAAGCAGCTACCCAGGCACGGGGGCAGACAGAAACAGATGAAGGTCCCTGTACAGAAACAACCCCTTGTTTTCTGATATCTCTAGTAACTGTATAACAAGAAATTCATTAGTTTAGACATTTACCTACAATCTACTAGTATAAAGCTGCTTTTAAAGTGATAGGCCCCCATGACCTGCCGGTCCCCTGTACAGATGTATAGGGGCACTAATGCTAAGTCCATCCCTGCCAGGCAGCATCAGAGCGGGACCACTAAGGAATCACTTTTACATACATCCTAGGACATGGTGATCATTATTTCATGCAAAAATATTTTTTGGACTTTTGAAATCCTCTTTGCTCCAATGTGCAATGTCCACAGGTTATTAACAATTAGGACTCCCTAAGAGTCCTTTAGAGGATTTATCAAAAACAGTGCAATGGAAAAGTGGAGGTTTCCTGTGGCAAATAATCAAGTTACAACTTTAAAAATATTTTCATTGGGTTTTGTCACATGGTTCCTCCATTGGACTATGTATTCTCCTCTACAAACATTAATTCCAGGGGAAAATGCCTATATACAGCCACATACAATGGAACATGTCTATATTTTTAGAAACTAAGAGGGAAAAGAAGAATTTTTTTGTATTTTTAGATCTTCCAATTGATATCAATGGGAGCTAAGCAGCATCAATGGCACCTGGCCACTATACAGTATACAGAGCTATCTGCTTCCAGCTCCATATACTGTAAAGTATGGGGAGCAGATGCACTGATCCATGCAGGGGCCAGCTGTCGGACCCCAGTCGATCAGATGTTTCCTTTTCCAGAATATGGCTGACGCTAGATTCAAACCTGTGATGGGGTTTCCATGCTTCAGACCCCAAAACAGATATCTGATCTGCTTAAAAAATGGTTACCTGCAGAAACATGTCAACCCCATAAATGTTTCTCTCTAGATATTTCAAGTGTAATGGGGGACGGAATCCCCGAACAGTCACCAAACACAGGTATGACCGTAGCCTGAGGCCCCACATTGTGCAAAATTTACCTTTTTGATGCAGATTTTGTTTTACTTTTTTGACCAAAGCCAAGAATGTTTATAGAAGGAATGGGAATATATAGGATGCTCTTAGACCCTGTTCACATGGGGGGGCGGAAGGGCAGATTTTAGCACCGAGAGTGATGCAGGGAGCCGAAATCTGCAGCTTCCAACAGTCACGGTTTTTCCCTCCTAGTAGACTCAAATGAATATGCTGACTGCAGAGGTTGCTGCCGCGAGGCGGATGCCGCGGCTCAACATGCCGCTAGTGGAAAAAAGAAGCCTGGCGGTCTCCATAGACCACCATTGCGAGGGGGCAGATTATGACGTGGGTTCCGCGCCATAATCTGCCCCCTCTGTGCCCGCGTGAAAGGGCCCTTATACGTCTGCAACCAAAAAAAGCAGCTTTTCTGCAACGTGTGGCCTCAGCCTATAACTAGAATACAAGTAACTAAGGGTTTTGTTCTAAAGTCTTCTAAAATATTCCCAAACGTAGGTGAGAAAGAGCTTGTTTCGCCTTATAAATAAGTTATTGATTCAAATACCTGAAATAAGATGGTACGAGCTTAGGTGGAATTTTCACTTTAAAAGGACTTTTGAAGTGAAAGATGGAGATGAAAGGAGCCATTTCTTTATTTTGAAATAAGTCATAACTGGCAAATGTTTGTTTAACACATTATTGTATTTACTCAAGGAAGAAAATGACATTGTTAAAATGTTTACAAATACTCTTATTGCACCTTAAAAAGAGAATTCTTGGCAGTAAACGCGCTCTTGTGCCTTTCTTCTGCTTTTTTACTAGACAACTGTAAGTATATTTAAATATGTATATACTGGGAGATACGCTGTGCTGGCTTGTTTGATTTACTTCTTTATTCTTCTGCTATGTCACAAGGAGTAGATTAGAGAACGTTAGAGAATGTGTCAAGAAGAACAGTAATCAAATCATTCGATCATCAGCGATGCGGGGATATTGGTACAAGTGAGGACAAAGGAGGAGCAGTAACTGTGCTGGTACAGTGGATGGGATTTAGCAAAAATCTTCCTTAGGGTCAGTGCACACAGTTTTTTGGCACTGATATGGACACTGAATCCGCCTCAAAATCATTCTCCAAAAAAGCCTCCCTATAGAATTGAGGAGGATTTTTTGGAGGCTGATTTTGAGGCAGATTCAGCATCAAAATCAGCTACCAAAAATCTCCATTTGCACTGACCCTAAGCCCCTTGCAGATGACTGTGTGCTAGGTCAGTGGGCCATCTGAGTGCTTCCCAGATAGCACACTAACCCATTAATTTCTATGGGCCCGTGAATTACATGGTCACTTGTGCAGGCCAACCAGTGCTGCACCTCTAATGAGGCGAGGTGAGGCCTCAGGCGGCGCTCCGAGGGGGTGGCAGCCGCAGCATTTTTTTTTTTTTACTTTTTTTACTACTGGAGTATCCCAGCAGGTAGCGGCCTATTTACCTATCTCCCCGGGCCTGCTCACTGTCGCTCCTGCTTCCCCTTCTACTATAGGCCGTGGAGGGCGGCAGTCAGTAGGCCCGAGCCCAGGCCGCAATCCCAGTACCGCTATTATTATATTTGGGGGTCTTTTCAGACTATCGCGTATAATAATCAGAGCCCCAAGGGAGGTGAGGGAACATAATAAACAGTGTTACTCCCATCTCTGGGATCTGATGTTAATAATAGCAGGCTTCGGGCCTATATAGTATAGTGGTCATGGCGGTCCAAAGGGAAGAGACAGAAAATGTGGGAAGACGTCTCCTGTGAGTATTACTGCACAAAATATTACTGCCTTGTATTTATTGTAATGTTACCGCTAGCACCCCCAACCCCCCCGCTAAACCAGGAGTGGATTGAGCTGAAGGTAGAAGTATAAGAACTCTCTCTATATTTCCCATTTCTTTTGCAATCCTTCTTGGCTTTTACTTGTCCCTCGAAGCATTATATGACAGCATTCTCTAGCTGGGAGGCTGCTTGCAGCAGAAATCTCCTTCCCTCACTACACCATCAGATAGACACAGATAAACCACTTCCAGACATCCCTGAAGACATATTGGACTGATTTATTAAGACCAGAACTATGTACCCTGGCATTATTCCACTTGTGGGTTGGCCTCTTAATAATTTTGGCACACCAAAAGGTCTCATGCATCAAAAACTAAATCTATGGCGTAGATAAACTCATTCCAGTTTATAGTAAAGCTGAAGGGCTGAGGTGTCCTCACATTGACCAACCTAGCTTCCTAATTCGTCCTGCCAACTTTTATAAAAAGTGTTGAACGGAACACAAAAATCACAATTTTCCCACAAAAAGCCATGCACGTGCTCCAAAAATTGTGACCATTCATGCCTTGTAGGCCAGAAAATGGTGTCCAAGGCGTGATAAATGAGGCCCCTTATCTCTCTTTAGAACAAAAGGAATGGTCATGTTGAAATCCATCAGCCTGCTCCACCTTCCCCAGACCTCTGCCATCAGTGGTAGCTGGAATACTCCCATACACACTGTATATAGCTTCAAGACCCTGTGCTTTAAGTGTTCCCCAATTAACAATCCATTGGGGTCTCTAAAGGGGCTCTATCAGCAAAATGATGCTGTATGAGCCCCACATATGCCTGAATAGCCTTTAAAAAGGCTATTCAGGCACCACTAATCTTATTTTAACCTCCCCCCCCTCCCGTTTTAAAATAATACCCTAAAAATGATTATTCAAAGGATACTTACCATGCACGGTGGGCGGTCCTGCACTGTCCGACGTCATCTTGCTGTCATGCCTTCCTCTTCTTTCTTTTTCCAGTGACGTCCTCCTGTCCTCACTCTTCCACGCCTTGATCTTCTTTTTTTCTGTAATGAATAAGTTCGCAAGCATACGTTCGCGTAGTTCTAAGGGGTACTTAGAACTACAACAAAAATGGCGCTGACTCAGTAGCGCTCTGGAGGGAGCGCTACTGCGCACACGCGCGGGATTTAAACACAACACACCGGAAGAACAGAAGATCAAGGCGGGGAAGAGCCAGGACAGGAGGGCGTCACTGGAAGAAGAAAGAAGAGGAAGGTGTGACAGCAAGATGATGTTGGACAGTAGACGACCGCCCACCGCACACGGTAAGTATAATTTGCATATTTGTTTTTAGGGTATTATTCTAAAACGGTGGAGGGGATGTAAAATAAGATTAGCGGTGCCTGAATAGCCTTTTTAAAGGCTATTCAGGCATTTGTGGGGCTCATACAACATAATTTTGCTGATAGAGCCCCTTTAACTACTAAGTATAAGCAGTGAGTTCAGCACGAGAGACCTCAAGGATATGAAAGCATACAAGTCTTAAAGAAACACATTATATATATATATATATATATATATATATATTTATTTACAATTATTTCACATTGGCTACGGAACTTCCAATTCATTATTATTATTATTATTATTATTATTATTATTATTTTATTTCTCCCAAATAAATGAAAGCCAATTTTTTTGCTCTTTTTGCCTTTCGAGTGTTGAATATTCGGTTAGTACAATGCAGTAGTTCTTAAGCACCTTGAGCAGTACTTAAGTGTCTTATTAAGCCCAAGGCACACAGGCTTTACCCAACCTGTTCTGGCTGGATTTGTGTCTCTTTCAGCCTTTCAGGACAGAGCACAGAATGCTTCCTATTCCTTATCAGAGTGTCTAAATCTAACAGATTGGAGACTCAAATTTCTCCTCCCAGGCAATGTTGGCTTTGTCTATTGTTTGCCATTACAAGATTGTCATGACTTCTACAGCTTGGATTTCTGTCTTTTTTCCTCCAGCATCACCCTTTAGGCAAATAATGACTATTTCCTCATCCTTGAAAAGTGCCCATAAGACTGCTGGAAGCAATCTGCTCTTAGATACCTTTCCGGCACACATTGTCTTTTGGTTGTTTTGATGGTTCATTGCAGCAAGGAAAGTTATATGAATCTCCAAAAGGATTATAAACATGTTATACCTGAAGGGAGATATAGACTATGGGATTTGTGTTTGACATGTGTCTGCTATTGACTGCCTTTTATTGTGTTCGCACAATGGTTCAGAAGTCTAGATGACTGAACTAATAGGCAGTTTAGGAACAAATTACTCTAGTCAACTTTAGGGTATGTTCACATGTAGTTTTTTGATCAGGATTTTGAGGCCGTATCTGCTTCAAAATCCTGACCACAAAGATGGCTCCCATTGAAATTAATGGGAGCCACTCAGGAGTTCTTTCCTGGAGCTGTTTCTTCCGGCTCCCAGAAAGAATAAGCGAGGTGCTCATTCATCAGGCCGAGTCGCCTCGCGATTCGGCTTGAAGACACTCCTTCTTCTGGACTAGGCCCATTCATTGGGCTAATCCGGAGCAGAGTGTGCGGCTGGATGCAGTGCACCGGCTTTCAGTTGGGGGTACCTAGCTTTTGGTCCGGAACCTGAGGCGGCCTCCGCCTCAGGTTCCGGACCAAAAATCTCCATGTGAACTTACCCTCAGGGTATGTTCATATGAAGGAAAAGGCCACCTTGTGAACATTGCGCGCGGCTAATTGCGACGGGATGCCGATGCATCCGGCTCCTGATTAGGTGTGCCTTAAGCTGTGGACGCCACGGCTGATTCAGCCACGGAATCCACAAAAAGATAGGTCATCTCGCTTCTTTTTTCCGTTACTAGCTAGCCAGAAAAAAAAGCAAGTGGCTCCCTTTGAAGTCATTTGAAGATTGAAGATTTTGAGGTGGATTCTGTGTCAAAATCTGCCTGCAAAAAACTCTGTGTGAACTAGTCCTTATCTATCTTTATGGTAGATGTAGTAAATCTGAGCTTTTATTTCATGGATTGATTTGTGGCCATATTTTGCACCCCGATGTTTATTATGCAGGACCTTAGACATTATAAAGTCTATCCGGTTTCTAACATTAATGGCCTACCCTAAGGATAGGCCATCAATTATAGATCTGTGGGGGTCCAGCACCCAGGGCCCCCTCAGGTCACAGATACCAAGAAAGCATATTGTTCGCTATATTGTTTACATATCGAAAGCCACAGAGCTACAAACTGTAATGGTGACTGTGGGTACTGCATCGCTGTCCCATTGAAATATTTGTGCCAGTGCTACAGTTTGTATGGCGAGTGAGTTGTGCGACAGTCTGGGCACTGGCAACCTAACCTAAGGATAGGACATCAATGTTAGACACCAAATAAACCCTTCAAGTGGTCAAAACTGATGAGTGCATCCAACATTAACCCAGTGTATATAGCCATCTTAACACATGCATCTGTGGCCACAAAGATGCAGTCCTGTACAAACGTTTCAGGTAGGTATGGAAAAATACAGCAAAGTACAAAAATGGAAGTGTTACGAGCTTATTTTTGTCAATTATCAAAACAAAGTGAATGAACAAAAGAGAAATCTAAGCTTTCTCCAATCCTTCTGTCTCTTAATGTAATCCCTGGGTATCCAGGGTTCGATTCCTGGGTTCCTTCATCTGTTGTATGTTCTTTGGTTTCCTCCCACACTCCAAATACATACTAATGGGTAATTTAGATTTTGAGTTCTACTTGGGTCAGTATTGATAATATGTGTAAAGCGCTGTGGAATATAATGGTGCTATATAAGTAAGAAGACATCATGCAGGAAGTTTGCGCCACATGAATTTATTGGTTTTATTTTTATACTTAGTAAAATGTTGATCTTTTTTGCATTACTGTATGAACTTTGGATGTTCTTACTATATTTTATTTCATCCTTGGTACGACATACTGTTATCCTTAGTTACATAGAGAGATCTACCTTTCCCCATATGCCTCCTTGCTACATACTATAGAAATAAATATGTTCTCCACAGAATGAACATCACAAATAATCACATACTCCAGACGTTCTATATTAAGAATGGTACATAGTTTTGTAAGTAACTGAACGTGTCTCCATGAATATTGCTATTTTCTTGGTTTATAATAAACAAAATCACTGTCAGGACTCCAAGGAACCTATCTATAAAACATAGTGTAGAACACTGTCAGGACTCCTAGAACCTATCTATAACACATAGTGTAGGACACTGTCAAGGCTCCTAGGAACCTATCTATAAAACATAGTGTAGAACAATGTCAGGGCTCCTAGGAACCTATCTATCCTATTTTACCCCTCTATGGAAAACACAGCCAAAGTTATTTCAAAGTGAACGTAACATTATTATACTCTGGGTTCTCATCAGACCCCAGAGTATAATAGCTGGAGGTCCAGTGGAGGTATAAAAAAAAAACCCTTCATACTCAGCTTTAGAGATGAGCGAACAGTAAAACAGTAAAATGTTCGATATTTGATATTTGTTATGAATAGCCGCTCAATAATCGACTATTGCTTGGCTGTATCTCCGGAGAAGTTGAGCTGAGCGCACGGCCTGATGTAGCAGTGCTGGCCGATGTAGCAGTGTTCGATGTAGCAGTCCGATTCAGCAGAGCTGAGTGTGTAGCAGATCCAGCTACCAGCTACCAGTATAGATAGGATCCTTGAGATGGAACAACCCCTTTAACATAAAGCTTGATATGCGATAACATAAGATAATCCTTTAATAGTCCCACAGTGGGGAAATTTCTACATGTTACAGCAGCATAGTAATACAGATACAGGATAATACACAGTAATATATTACAGACGTAGGCACACATCTGCTTAGAAGAGAAGATATACTAGGAGTCCATAGCAGCTAAGGAACAGAAGACAGAAAGAAGGAAGACCATAATCATAATCATTAGTTTTCTATGTGGAGTGATCTTCGCTTGGTCTGATGTAAATTATATAGCCTGGTCGCGGTTGGAAGGAAGAACTTGCGATAGCGCTCCTTCTCATACTTGGGGTGAAGCAGACGGTCACTTACAGTGCTGCTAAGTCCCATCAAGGTCTCATACATGGGGTGGGATTTATTCTCCCTCATGGAGGTCACCAAGGACAGTATCCTTCTGTCACCCACCACCTGTATTGGGTCCAGGGGGCTCTCCAGGACAGAGCTGGCCCTTCTGATCAGCCTGTCAAGTCTATTTCTGTCCCTGGCTGATATACTGCTCCCCCAGCAGGCCACACCGAAAAATATGGCTGAAGCAACCACAGAGTTGAAAAAGGCCCTAAGAAGTGGTCCCTGGACTCCGAAGGCCCTCAGCCTCCTGAGCAGGTACAGTCTGCTGTGACCCTTTCTGTACATCACCTCCAGGTGATCAGCCCAGTCCAGTTTATTATTGAGGAGCACACCCAGGTACTTATAGGTCCTGACTATTTCAATGCATGTCCCTTGGATCTCCACCGGGATTGGTGCACTTCTCCGTTTACTAAAGTCCACCACCATCTCCTTGGTCTTCCCAGCATTAATCTTGAAGTGGTTCAGCTGGCACCATTCAACAAAAGCATTTTTAAGTTTCTGTCACCAAAGACTGGCATTCCTGATAATAAGGTAGCACAGCACTGGGTCCAGCTGCAGTTCTCAGCACAGAAGCATCCCAGACCACCTGGAAGCCACAGTGCAGGAATAATGTTTTTTTTCACCATGAAAACTTGAAGAGGGCCATAGCACTAACCCCAGGATCAATGGGATTCCCAAATGACTCTAAGTGCCACGATTTATAAAGTAATGACATACCCTCATGATATACCATCATGATAGATAAGAATGAGTGTTAGCCCCAATATAAAATCAGATGAATTGAAGGCAGTCTGTCATCAGAACCCAGCATAACAACCCAACCTCGCAAGTAGATTTGTTAGGGTCACCTGAATCAGATGCTAAGATATCGCATTTTTTGCTAAAAGAGCTCTTTGGAGCAACAAAGGTGTTACCATTGCTCCAAAAATGTAAGAGATAAGGAACTCATTGCTCCATATAGCTCATTTGCTTATTTATAAAAATAGTGATATCTCAGCAACAGAGTCACCGATTTACAGGATTCAGATGATTCTAACCTATCTATCTGCAGATTGAGTTGATATGCTGGGTTATCATTAACCTAACCTATCTATCTGCAGATTGGGTTGATATGCTGGGTTCTGATGAACATAACCTATCCATCTGTAGATTGAGCTGATATACTGGATTTTGATGACCCTAACCTATCTATCTGCAGGGCTGAGTTGATATGGTGGGTCTCTGATGACCCTATCCTACATATCTGCAGATTGGGTTGATATGCTGGATTCTGATGACCCTATCTATCTGTAGATTGGGTTGATATTTTGGGTTCAGATGACCCTAACCTATCTATCTGTAGATTGGATTGATATCCTGGCTTTTAGTGGCTGACTCCTTTTACGTTAAATGAATGAAATTAATTAAAATATATTTATTTTAAAAATATACATTTACTAATTTTATTTTATATCTGTACATCTGTTTGGTTACATTTACTCTTTATTGTTCCTTATATTGATAACGTTGATGCTTAGGTTGAGCAATAAGTGATGTAAGGACATCTCTAAAGTCTAATATGTCTCCTGTCTAATCTGTAGGCACATTAAACCACATACATTTCATCTCGGAGGAGGTCGGCCATACAAAACTTTTTCATCTTCAGAGAAATCTTCTGTTTACATTTATGTTGTCCCTTATTTTAATTTAGTGCTAAATACAAGTCTTGTCCATGCTACAAGGAGCCGTTCCAAGAAACGAAATACAAAATTCTAATGTCGCTACTGCAGGATTTTCCCCCCAATTTTCCCGTCAGAGCAGCATCGGGGTCACATTTTCTCACTATCTTTATGCTTGTTCTTTTATGGGTCCTTTTGATGTAAATGGTTAAAGCACAGTGAATATATTTAAACTTTCGGCATCTTTTCTACATATGTTTCCAATTCTTTTAAAGCAAAGGTAGCTAATGGATGTTGATTTTTAGCTTATTTATACCATGGTGACAGTATTTAAACAGAAAAAAAAAAGACAAAAGAAAAAATGTGAAGTTCCTTTATTTTTTTCCTAGATTAAAAAAACGCTGCTTTAATTTAGGTTTTTAATAATTTATTGGATGTATGCAATTTGTGATCTTTGAATTTTTTTTAATATTTAAAGTGACTTCTATTTCTTAAAGTCATTTACTTGTGTAATTTTTTTTTTTTTTTTAATAGTTGTGTTTATATGGAAACATGAGTATGGGAAAAACGTATAAGTTATAGAATTTGTGAATGTAACATATGTATTTAATACAAAATAAAAAAGATAATATATGGAGATATTTATAATACATGGAAATATTTATAAGATAATAAATAATATATTATATAGAAATACAATAAAATAATATAATATAATCAAAAATATTTTTATGATAAAAATTATAATATAAGTATTTATAATTATAATATTTAGAAATAATATTATAATATATATAATAATATTTTTTAAATATATCAAATATATATTTTTTAAATATATAAATAATATTTTTTAAATATATATATTTAAAAAAATAAAATGTATATATATATATATATATATATATATATGTGTGTAATTTAAAATTTAAAATCTCATTTACAATATATGTGTGTATAATATATATTTGTAAATGTAATCACATATATATATATATATATATATATATATATATATTTATACACATATATGTATGTAATATTTATTTATATTAATATTATATATACAATATTTAAATATATATATATATTTTAAATAAATATTATTAAAATATGTATATATAAATAAAGATGCATATATAAATTATATATATGTTATATATATAAATATATATATATATATATATATATATATATATATATACAGTATATGTAGATTTTTATTTCCATATTGCAAAATTTAACATAAATAAAAGTTAAAATTTAGTCATGCAGAACGGTGGCTTCTAAAATTTATAACATATAATCCTAGCATGTGACACGTCTCCAAATGTTACCGAAGTTCACTTCAAAGTTTGTGTGTGTTTTTCACTTATTTGAGTTATATATTACATATAGTAAATTGTTAATAGCACAACCATCAAACTATGGAAAAAAATATGTTCCTCTCAGTAAAGGCTCAGCCTGAATCATTCCATGCATGTGTCCTGCTATTGACCTCGACTTTGACCTGCTCGGACCACCCTCGCCAGCAGTGTGAGGGGTAATAAAGTCCCCTACATGCCGAAGCAAGAGCCTAAGCTCAGAAAAACTATTAATCATGGGAAATTAAGCATAGTTGGTTTATGATGTAGACATTTACTAGCAACTCAGCTCAAACCACATTTTTCAAAGCTTAAGGATGAACAAAAGTAAGGTATGGGATAAATGAGGGCCTGTAATCATTTAATGTCTCGCTTTACCGTTCCCTAAGCTCCTTACAAGTGTAATTGTAAACACGGACAGAAGAGTTTTATGTAAAATACAAAAGTAAGTCAAGATGAAATGTAGAAATCTATTTATTCCATATTTTTTATCTATCCAAAAATATATTTTTCAAAAAGTTATTTTTTTTTAAATTTACATTTGTAGACTAGTTGCGAATGTTTGTCTACAAATTAATTTTTTCCTTTTTTGTTTGGAAATGATAATTTAAGACGAAATTTATAATTGCATTAATGGAATGAAATATTCAGTTAAAATACAAGAAAAATGGAAAGGAAAAAAAAAAAAAAAAAAATATATATATATATATATATATATATATATATATATATATATATATATAAATTATATTAATGCTATAAGGGTTGTATTAAAATGTTCTTAGAAAAAAAAATAGATAGACATTCAGCAATCAGGGATAAAATTGAAAATTTTTATTAAGGACGCATTGAAAAAAAAAAATCTAAATAGAAATTTGTTCCTGTCTCCGTAATAAATCATTGGATTCCCTTGAACTTCCCCAGCTCATGAATAAGCCTTGGGTGCCTATGACATTTGTTGTCGATTCACTGTTTGGCCTTTCTTAGAGTCAGTGCTTTCAGAGTTTTTGGGCTCGGATTCTGACGCGGAATCCGCACGGAAAAAAAGCTTCCCATTGACTTCAATGGTTCATTTTTTTTCTGGAACCCATTGAAGTCAATGGGAAGCTTTTTTTCCACCTACCCAAAAACTCTATGTACATTGACCCATAGATCACTTTTGGTAGATTAAGGAGAACCCTACAACATTTGATGTTTTTGGGATGCTCTGACCTACTCCGAGCCATTCTTTCCCTTCTCAAAATCGCTGAGAACCTTTCACTTGCCCATTTTTCGAACACGTCAAATTCAAGAACTGACTGTTCACCTGCTGCCTAATGTAGCCATTGCTTTTGAGGTGTCATTGTCACCAAATAATCAACGTAACGTTTACTTGACCTGGCAGTGGTTTTAATATTATGGCTGATCACTTTATGTCTCCCGACACATATCTGTCAACCAGTATGGATAATTGAGCTCCATTGTATGTCCATCCACTAATATTACAGTATAAGATATTAGGTATTAAAAATGATATATAGCAGTGCTTATACGTAGATTGTGATTCGCCTGGCACAGTATTTCTAATTGGTCTTGTCTCCATTGGTTTATTGTAGGAATAGTTAAAGGGATTACTAAACCCTTATGATTACTCATTGATGGTTGCAGGTGGGAATGAATAATTGTCTCATTTGGTTACATTGTGTGCTCAGGGAAATTCAGATTTATGGTTCTCTTTTCATGTGTGATATATGGAGAAATTAACCCTTTGTCCTTACCCTGCCAAACAAATGTTAATTAATTGCAGAGTGATGTGATTAGATGTGTGTACAGAGGCAGAACAAAGCAAAGTCAAAACTATAATAGATGCACACATTCAGATTAGTCACCAACCTGGTCATGTGGAGCGAGTTATTGAAAATGGAGTTTGGTACAAAGTGTATGAACGTGAATATAGTAGTAGTAATAATAATAATAATAATAATAATAATAATAATAATAATAATAATAATAATAATAATAATAATAATAATAATAATAATCCATAACCATCATTATCTCAATGGAATTAAGGCTATTGGAAATAAGGCGATTAAGATTAGATATGATGCTATGTTGTTATCCATATACATGAGTAATGGTTTGTGGTCCATAATTCCCCTCTTCCTCAATCTGTAAATATCTAGTTGAAATTGTTAAATTGTACAGAGAGCAGGGGAATGCAGCCCCCACATGATATGATATCAATTTTCCTGGACCCTCAGATGGTATAATTATCTCTTTACTGCCCCCCACATGGTATATTGACCCCTTTATTGACCCCTACATAGTTGTTTCTACTTTTACTGGCCCCTCCACAGAGTACACTCTCCATGCAGTAAGTGTCCCCCATACAGTGACTTACCCCTTTAAAGACCCCCGTACAATAAGTACCCCCATACAGTGACTTCCTCAATTAAAGACCCCATACAATATGTATCCCCATAGAGTGACTTCCCCTTTTAAAGACCCCATACAATAAGTACCCCAATACAGTGACATTAGGCCACTACTTGTTGGATTACTCCAACAGGTAATGATCACTATTCATTTACCAATCCCTGTTCTTGCTCATGGCCTCTTCTGCCTCCAGAGGGCCCTGTGAGATCCCTCTCCAACACAGAACAGCATCAGCGAGATCCTAAGTGCGAGTTCACATCATCATCTCCATTATCCAGGTTTCCGTTTTCTGTTGGCAGAAGATGGAAACCGGAATTCATTGTCTGCTGGTGAGCGCCCGTGAGCGTCTTCTGCTCTCCGCAGTGAAACCGTTATTTTTTAACCGGACACAAAGTCCTTTATGTCCGACTTTGTTTCCAGTTAAAAAAAACAAAAAAAACGTTTCGCCGTGGAGAGCAGAAGACGCTCACGGGTGCTCATGGGCAGACACTTTACAAACCCATTCAAATGAATGGATTTGAAAACTGCCTGCTGGTTTCCATCTCCTGCCCAGTTTCTCGGACAGGAAACGAAAATCAGCAAAACAGAGATCGGGCACTAGTGTGAACCTGCCCTTAGGCTGCTCAATATTGTGACAGGGCCCATTAGGGGCTTCACTGAGCTTGTCCAAGCCTGATAATGTTGTTAGAATGGAATTAATCTTCTTGTATGTGAATGTAATGTTGATATACGTTTAGAACAAACAGAAATGTTTATTGGGAAAAACTGTACAACTGGGCAGAGGATCTAGGACCCTTCGCCTTTAAGTCTGGATGCAAAATAAGTTAAGGTTGGACATAGAGGCATACATGTCCTGTATGGTATCCCAACACAATTGCCCACAGATTAGGGCAGTTGGGCCTGTAGGTCCTCCATACTTGTAAGTTGCCAAAGCTGATGTCCCAACTGATCTCATAAATATATCATTGGCAATAAATATGGCAACCTGAAAGGCCATGGAAGTGTTATAATCTGCTGAAGACATTGGGAAACCCATGCTGTGTGTTGGCGAGTGTTATCCTGCTGAAAAATGCCAGTTGAAGGCCCTGACATTAAAGACAACACATGTGGCCACAGGATGTCCTGCATATACCGCTGAAATGTTAGTGTCCCACGTACCAGTATTAGGGGGGGGGGGGGGACAACTTTTGTAAGTGATGGCTCCCCGGATCATCTCATTAGGAATTAGGGCTGTGTTTGGCTCCACATCAAAGGCAGGCACCATGAGGTCTCTATACTCAAACTCGACAACCACTATCATATTTTAGACAGAATCTGGATTCATGGATAAAAATTATGTGGTTTGAGTTCAGAGGCATGGGTGTGTAAGGTGCTACGTGTGTCTGAGTTCTACACAAGGAAACTATGGAAACTGTTCATGGTTTTTTTTTTTTTATGTAGATTGTCAGCCCACATAGAGCTCACAATGTACATTTTTCCCTATCAGTATGTCTTTGGAATATGGGATGGAAGTCCACGCAAACACAGGGAGAACATACAAACTCCTTGCAGATGGTTTTTTGCCCTTGGCGGGATTTGAACACCAGGACTCCAGCACTGCAAGACTGCAGTGCTAACCACTGAGCCACCGTGTGGCCCCTCCCTTTTTTTTTTTGGAAACTGTTCATGTTTATCAGTGGACTAGGGGTCTATCTGGGTTGGTCCGCACTCCTTTATATTTTATAAAACTTCTTCTTTATTTCATTATTTAAAATAAATGATTACAAGTACAAAAAAGTGCCAGTGAACAAACTCCCCAAAAGTGTCTAATAAATAATCATGGCTGACGCGTTTCTGGGCGCTCTAGCCCCTTAGTCATAGCCCAGAAACGCGTCAGCCATGATTATTTATTAGACACTTTTGTAATAGAGGTGACTGTCATTGCATAAACATTAGACTTTATGAGCAGTCGACAGTTGTGTCCTGTAACATGTGGATGGAGCTTGGACAGATAAAGTTATCCTTAGATGACATCATATCATGTGGGGAAGTGTGGGAGCGGAGACAGAGGAGGGTTAAAGGTTTACGTTAGACATTGTGATAGGCCTGTCTGAAAAGATGCGTCTTTAGTTTGCGTTTGAAACTGTAGAAATTGGAAGTTAATCTGATTGTCCGGGGTAGAGCATTCCAGAGAAGTAGTGCAGCTCGGGAGAAGTCTTGTATACGAGCGTGGGAGGTTCTGATAATAGAGGATGTAAGTGTTAGGTCATTGAGTGAATGGAGAGCATGAGTTGGGCGGTAGACAGAGATGAGGGAGGAAATGTATGGAGGTGCGGCATTATGGAGAGCCTTGTGGATGAGGGGGATAACTTTATATTTTATTCTATAATGAATAGGCAGCCAGTGTAGTGACTGGCACAGACCAGAGGCATCGCTGTAGCGTCTAGCCTGATAGATGAGCCTGGCCGCTGCATTCAGAATAGATTGTAGAGGGGAGAGTTTAGTGAGGGGAAGACCGATTAGTAAGGAGTTACAGTAGTCAAGGCGAGAATGAATCAGAGAGACAATAAGTGTCTTTAGTGTATCTCTGGTAAGGAAGGGGCATATTTTGGAGATGTTTTTGAGGTGGAGGTGACATGAACGTGCGAGTGATTCAATATGAGGGGTGAAGGAAAGGTCTGCATCAAACATGACCCCGAGGCAGCGGGCCTGCTGCCTAGAAGTTATAGTAAGGCCTGAGACTGCAATGGATATATCAGGGACAGATCTATTAGATGGTGGAAACAGTAGTAGCTCAGTCTTGGAGAGATTTAGTTTCAGATAGAGCAAGGACATGATATTAGAGACAGCAGAGAGACAGTCACTGGTGTTCTGTATGAGTGCAGGGGTGATGTCCCAGGAAGATGTGTATAATTGGGTGTCATCAGCATAAAGATGGTACCTGAAGCCAAATCTGGCGATGGTTTGTCCAATGGGGGCTGTGTAGAGAGAAAAGAGCAGGGGGCCTCGGACCGAGCCCTGAGGAACCCCAACAGCAAGGGAAAGCGGGGAGGAAACAGAGCCCGCAAATGATACACTGAAAGTGCGGTCTGAGAGATAAGAGGAGAACCAGGAGAGCGAAATGTCATTGAGGCCAACTGAGCGGAGCATAGTGAGGAGGAGATGATGGTCAACAGTGTCAAAGGCTGCAGAGAGGTCCAGAAGAATAAGAAGAGAGAAGTCACCATTGGATTTAGCCATTAGGAGATCATTGGAGACTTTTGTGAGAGCCGTTTCAGTAGAGTGCAGAGCGCGGAAACCAGATTGTAAGGGGTCAAGCAGAGAGTTAGCAGAGAGATAGCGGATTAGACGAGAATAGACCAGACGTTCCAAGAGTTTAGAGATGAAGGGGAGGTTAGAGACGGGTCGATAGTTAACAGCACAGGATGGGTCCAGGGAGGGTTTTTTCAACAGCGGAGTTATAACAGCATGCTTGAAGGAGGATGGGAAGATTCCAGAAGAGAGAGAGAGGTTAAATATACTAAATATATACTATATAGTTGATTGGCCAAATGCTGTATTCTGTATGGCATTCGGCCAATCAACGCTGGTCAATGCATTCCTATGAGAAAAAGTTAGCTCCCGCATAACGCAAGCTGACAGGGATCCCGACTAGCATATAATGGGCTGCCAAGAGATAGAGCCCCAAAGAGCTGCTTAAGTAACATTTCTACCTAAATAAAGCTAATTCCTAGCTAACCCTGCCTGTACATCTATCCCTGTCTCACAGTCACATAGTTCACAGTCTCATATGAACCGAATCTGAAATCCATCATTCGTCTAAAGTGGAAGTCACCTGATTTAGCCAGCCAATTACTTTGGCTACATTGTCGTAGTTCCTGTCCCACCTCCCCTGCGCAGTTATTGGTGCAAAAAAAGCGCCAGGGAAGGTGGGAGGGGGATACAAATTTTTAGTGTGTTTGCTGCATGGTATTCGATTGGAATCGAATACCTCGAACACCCTGATATTCGATCGAATACCAATTTGATTGAAAGCCGTTCACTCATCTCTATTACCTATGCCCAGGGGAAAAAAATGGGATACCTCGATACACAAAATATAGTTACTGACAGGGGTGAGCCTGCTCCTTTTGCCGCCCGAGGCTAACTGCAGAAAGCCCCCCCCCCCCGCCGGGAGGAGGGGGCGGATCGGGGGCATGGCCAGGCGGATCGGGGCGTGGCCGGGCGGATAGGGGGAGTGGCCGGTGAATCGGGGGTGTGGCCGAGTGAAGGGGCGGGGCTTAGCCCCATTCGCCGGCAGAGAGTAGGCCCGGAGACTGCGTGCTCTCTGCCTGAGCGTGAGGGGAGGCTGCTGGAGCAGCGCTGCTCCAGTGACCTCCCCAAACCACCGCTCGGTGATAAGCCAGTCCAGGACAGCTTGTCCTGGACTGGCTTAGGTTAGCAAAAATGCCGCCCTCCCTGAGGCCCTGGCATAGTGCCGCCTGAAGCGCTCGCTTCAGGTCGCCTCATGGGAGGTGCAGCACTGGTTACTGATTCCTCTAACCTCCATCTAATGTTTATTATACATTAAACCAATTTCATATTTTTGGCAGAATTTTTGTTGATATTCTCCAAACCAAAAGAAAAAATTTGGAAATGACAAAATACCATTGACGTTAACACATACAATACATAAGTTCTTATCTCTGTGATTGAAATTACGAATTTTTTTTTACTGATATACTATATAAATATGAAAATATAATCAATCCTAAAACGTACAATAAATATAGTTTCTGAATTTAATATATTGTCATTAGATGTTTGTGAAATTTCACATGAACATAATGCACCAAATTTACCATCGACGTAAACCAGACTACAAAGCCTGTATAATGTCAGCCGTGTGATATATGTTTACCTTTGGGGAAGGGTGACTTTAAAGTCTCTTTATGTCACACGGCTAGTGTGGGTGCTTTTTAACCTCTTTACACTGTCTCGGACCATTATCATGATTTAGCAAGGTCAAGGTGATTTGACCTCCTTAAGATTTTGAACTTGGTCTTTCTCGCAGTAAATACTTCCAATGTGTTGTCACGAGTGTCAGTGAGTTGTGTGCGGCATACAAAGTTATCCTGATAACGTTCTGGGTAGGAAGAGACTGAGTTACTTCTAATGTGAAGGTTAGAATGTAAGATCATGGAGATAGAAACATTTTGGCTAGTTGAGTGAAGCTAATTTTGTAACACACGTCATAATACATTTGGTTCCGGTACAGTTTACAAAAAACATTAGAACATTATGGCGGCGGTCAAGAGCTTATAAGAGATTTCCTAAATTCTGACAAATGACTTCCATATTGGCCTACATTGTAGCAGCTTCTGAGCTGGTTCTACGGTCAGTACATGTGGGTTTGGACTTGGAATATGGGTTTTGTGCAAATTTTTTTTACTAAACTTGAAACTTGTCAGCTTCGGGAAAAATAATGACGGCGCTGAACAACCCATCTGAACAACCCAAGGGGGATATTTATCAATTTTATTTGCTCCATATTTGTGAAGGTCCCTACGACAGATTTATAAAGTTGTCTACCAATTTGCAAATTTCAATAGTATTGGTAAATGTGATTTTTTTTTTTAAAGCCCGGGGCTTTGTCCACTGGCCGTAACCACCAACCTGCTCAATTTTTTATTTTTTTTAGACAGCATGGATGACCAATACCACCAATTGGTTTCCATTACTCTAATATATATTGCATGCCCAGTTTTAGGATACTGTTTGAACTGAGTGTAAAAAGGGCAAGAAAAATTTAAACAAATTTGATTCTTAATCATAATAATTTATACATTTTTAATAGAGATGAGCGAGTAGTGTTCGATCGAGTAGGTGTTCGATCGAATACTACGGTATTCAAAATACTCGTACTTGATCGAACACTACTAGCTGTTCGAAGTTTATAGGTTCGATGCAGAACCAGCATTGATTGGTAGAATGCTATACATTCTGCCAATCAACGCTGGTTCTTCTCTAACCTTTAGAAGTCTTCTCCGTGCAACGGCACGTCGCGGCGTCTTCCGGTTGGAATTCACTCTGCCTAGGCATCCGGCCTAGGCAGAGTGAATTCCAGCCGGAAGAAGACGCGGGGACCCTGCGACGGGAGAAGACTTCAAGGAGAATCCAGCCCGACCGTCACTCGTGCACTTGGTAAGTGTAATTTGATCGAATGTTGCCTACCCCTGAAATGAGCATTTCCCCCCATAGACTATAATGGGGTTCGAAATCCGTTCGAACAGTCGAACAGTGTGCGGCTGTTCGATTCGGGTTTCGAACCTCGGACATTTTAGTGTTCGCTCATCTCTAATTTTTAACTTTTAGACTGGGGTATCCTATTTGGCATAAATGCCGTGGCAAAATCCATGGCGTTTTACAGTCACTGCAAATTGGTTTGGATTCCAGCGAATGCCATCCATGCATTGCAGAAAAATACGTATGGGGAAACGATGTAATTTCCAAAACCGTTGCAGTTTTGCGAAGTGCAGCATGTCAATTATACTTACGGAAATGCTGGCGGTTTGCCTATAGGTATAATGGAAGCGAATGTTTCCTCTGTGGATATTCTGCAAAAAGTGCTGCCGGAAAAACGCGGTGCATTGTTGCCGCTATTTTACGCACAGCAATTTTTTTGCTCTGGCTTGCTACGTGGGGCCTTAGATCGGTTGCAGATGACCATGCCTGCCTTGAATTAAAAGCATAGGCGGCACACGGGGGGCATGGGATGTTCCCCATGTCCCACCCCTGACAAGTGCGGCACATGGGGAATAGGAACTACAGAAGCAAAATAGGATAGGAATAGGATTTGTTCTATATTTTGCAGCCTGGGCTATCGGCCCGCACACGGGATCGTGAAATTCATGGTCGTGTGTACAGGACCATAGAAAAGAATGGGCCAGTTATCCGTGAAATACACGGATAGCACACTAAACCACACCACGGTCGTCTGCAAGGGGCCTCAGTCTTAGGCTAACGCCCCACATTGCGGAAATGCAGCTTTTCTTGTTGCAGATTTTGTTGTGGTTTTTTAAGCCAAAGCCAAGACTGGCTACAAAATGAATGGGAAATATCTAGGAAGTTCTCATACTTCTACCTTCTGCTCAATCCACTCCTGGCTTTGGCTTAAAAAAGCTCAACAAAATCTGCAAAAAAAATAAGCTACGCTTCCGCAACGTGGAGCCTCAGCCTTAAAGGGATTTTATGGGCTTTAATAAGAATCTTCAGGCTTAAAATGCAATAAGAAAGCTAAAATAAGTCTATTCTCACCAGTGGCGTAACTACCACCATAGCAGCAGAGGTAGCTGCCACAGGGCCCAGGACATTAGGGGCCCGGTGACAGCCGCTACCGCTGCTATCATTATACTCGGGGGGGTCTTTTGGACCCCCAAGTATAATGATTGGTGAACCAGGAGAGGTAAGAAACATAACAAGCACCGTTACTTACCTCTCCATGATCCTGCCAGGCCTCCTTCCTGACGTCACATGAACCCGGCCTGTGTTCCGGGTCATGTGACGTCCGACATAATTGAACAAGGACGGCAGAGGAGAAGACAGTGTAGAAGCCGAGGGACAGGTAAGAGACAGTAATTTTTTATGTTTTTATTCCCCCGGGTCTCCGATTATTATACTCTGGGGTCTGAAAAGACCCAGAGTATAATAATTGTTTATGGGTGTCCACTAAGGGCTATAGTACTGTGTGCAGGGGCCACTATGGGGATAATACTGTGTGCAGGGACCACTATGGGACATAATACTGTGTGCAGGGGCCACTATGGGGGATAATACTGTGTGCAGGGGCCACTATGGGGGATAATACTGTGTGCAGGGGCCACTATGGGGATAATACTGTGTGCAGGGACCACTATGGGACATAATACTGTGTGCAGGGGCCACTATGGGGGATAATACTGTGTGCAGGGGCCACTATGGGACATAATATTGTGTGCAGGGGCCACTATGGAGGATAATACTGTGTGCAGGGGCCACTATGGGGTATAATACGGTGTGCAGGGGCCACTATGGGGGATAATACTGTGTGCAGGGGCCACTATGGGGTATAATACGGTGTGCAGGGGCCACTATGGGGGATAATACTGTGTGAAGGGGCCACTATGGGGCATAATAGAACGCGCAGGAATGCGGAGGAGGGAGTCGGTCGAGATCTTCGGCGTCAGTCGGGGGGGGGGGGCATGTCAAAAGTTCGCCACGGGGCCCCGCCATTCCTAGTTACGCCACTGATTCTCACAATATAAACTCCCCACCTATCCAGTGATTCTGGTTTCTGGTTCCTTGTAAAAAGGATTTAACACCAGAAAAAAATATTACCGGAAGACCCCTTTAAGAACTTGCATGGAGTTTGTAAAATCACAGTTAGCCCGTTGTGTTATTACCATGTCAATCTCAGCTCTGCTACATCTATACAAATGAGTGTTATTCTAACATGACTTTCTTCTATACACTAATATTTGATTTTGGAGCTTTGACATCACAGCGGCCACGAATGCCAAGAAGACTCAGCTGTCTGGAACCCATTACCATAACATCGCTCCGAGTATTTATGCCGAGACCTGCCTTTATCTGAAGATGTCCCATCATGTCGCTAAATTGGAAAAGCCATAAAAAGCCGAAAAAAAATAAATAAAGAAAATATCTAAAGAAAAAAGAAAAAGATAGATGTGGGTGGCAACAAATGTATCTCTTAAAATAAACAAAGCTGGTAAATGACACATACCTATTTAATGACACTTGGAGTTCACGTTAAGTTTGGAAGTGTAATAAAATTCTTATCTCCAGCTTTCACTGTTATTACACTGATTTAAAACTCTGTCTTGACGGCAGTTTTACTATCTTTGCTCAATCTACCCTATAAAAAGAGACTTGATTTGCTCAGCATGAGAACAGATCAATAAAAATGCAGTTGTGTGGTAGATTAGACCACTAACCTTAAGATCAAAGATGTCAAGAAATAAGTTGTGCTTAGATTACATCAAAAGTTCCCAGTAAAACGTATATTTTAAAAGGCCGCATACAGAGATGCTTCTAATGTTGCAATTATTGAAATAAATCTCGGACTCGGAAAATAGGTTCCTGGAGCACAGGAATCTAGAATTTAAAATTTAGGATTTCAAGGTGGTCTTAAAAAAAAATAAAAAAATCCAGCAAAAAATAAGAGTAAACAAAAAAGTAACATAATGTTACATTATTATTATTATTATTATTATTATTATTATTATTATTATTATTATTCAGAATATTATTATAGTATTTAATTTTAAAAATTAATTTATTAGTAAAATTATCCATATAAGACCTTACTCACATCACATAGATCATACACACCTTTCCTTTCAATGTGGTCATTCAGGCATCATTGGAGTAGATGTACTAGTAGCATCATAGGCCGGAGCCCCCACAGGATGGAAAAGCTGTGATTTGCTTGCAGCGGAAACACCGCTGGAAAAATCATGGCCTAAAACATGTCTAAGACACTTAATAAATGGGACACAGGCTGAGTTGATGGTAAAATCCTGACCAAAAAGACGGCACCCGTTGAAATCAATGGGAGACGTTCAGGTCTTCTGTTTCTTCCGACTTCCGGAAAAAAGAAGCGAGATGCTCATTCTTCAAGCTGTTTCACCTCGCGATTCGGCCTGAAGACACTCCCTCCTCCAGACTAGGCCCATTCATTGGGCCTAATCCGGAGCAGAGTGTGCGGCTGGATGCCGGTGCAGTGCACCGGCTTTTAGACATGGCTACCCAGCTTTTGGTAAGGAACCTGAGGTGGAGGCTGCCTCAGGTTCCAGACCAAAAATCTCTGTGTGAGCTTACCCTTACACAGAGTTTTTGGGTCAGGAATGTGGTCAGGAATCCGCCTCTTTTGACCAAAAACTCTGTGTGAACTCAGCCTCAGAGTGCTAGACAGTTTTCTGGTGTAAATTATGGCAGAATTCTGGGGAATTTCACTTAATAATTACCCCAGGTTTTTTTGCAGATCGTGCTGATATATGACATCAATGAAAGTCTATGGATCTCTTTGGCAGCCATTTTTTAAGCATCTGGATACATACAAAACATAGAAAAAAAATTAAACAAAAAAAATTGATTGAGAAAGACAATTAACAAATGTAGGGCAGGCCGTCCATGAATAACTCGGATCTCTCATGGATGTGAACTTGTGAACGAGGCCTCGAGCATATTCACTATTGTCAGTTACAGGGGCTACTAATTGTTACAATAATTTATAATAATAATATTTATAATTTTTTTACTGACTTTCAGTATTATAGTTGTATAAAGGGATTGTTTTTTTGTGGGGTGAGTTGTAATTTGTATTCATTTGTTAAATTTATTCAATTATTTTTTTTACTATTTAAGGCTGGGGCCGCACGTGGCGTAAACGCTGCAGTTTGGCCGCGGTGTAATTGCCACAGCAAAAACAGCGGTATTTTGCAGTCCCTAGGGAATCCCATTCTGCAATGTAGCGAATCCCATCCACACATTGCAAAAAAAATACATGCAATGAAAATGCACAGTTTTGTGTTGCGGTTTTGGAAATTTTTAAAATATGAACTCATCCAAAAAATAAGTGATATACACATAGACATTATCATCCAGCATGAACCACTGTGATAAATCTGGTGTAGTTTAGGATTATAGCAAGTTACCCTTTATACTAGGTTTTTAGTAGTGTTTGGGTTTCTGTCTTTAGGGGATATGATATTCTATTATTATATTAATAAACTACATTAACTATCATTTATATAAAATACATTTCCCTATACAACCCAACACCCTATCTTCAATTTCACCTTATAATTTTTGTTTTGTTGCAACATTGAATCCCTATATCGTGTTGAAGCTGCTAAGAACTCGACTACTGTAAGGTTTAATAAGACTATTTATCTACAACCCGGTCTTGGCGCTGATTCTCGGAACAGCTTGTTGGCTTCCTCGCTAATGACCTGTTGACAAACAGCTCCAACATGGCATTAAAATATCGATTGAAAAACTTCTCCCACCGCTATCTCAGCGGAACAAAAGAAAATAAGGAAATGTTCCAGAAGACGTGCCACAAAGCAAACACTTAGGAATCAGCAGAATCTATTCCTGAAACAATAGACCGAAAGTAAAAAACACGGCCGAAGAAAAGTCAACTGGTTTCAGAAAAATGAGGTCAGAAATAATCCATTACCAGCAAAATGGATACAATAGATGGATAGGCGCATATGGAATTTCTATATATAATAGATAGACACATATGGAATTTCTATATACAATAGATAGATATGGAATTTCTATATAGAAGAGATGGATTGAAGCATATAAAATTTTTATATACAATAGACACATATGATGATAGACACATATGGAATTTTAATATACAATAGATGGGTAGAGATATATATGGAATTTCTATATACAAGACCCCAGAGTATAATAATCAGAGGGAAAGTGATTAAAAATAACAAACACTTATTCTCACCTTACCTCACCTCTCCTGGAAATCCTTGCTCCTTCCTCGCTCCTCTTCCTCCTTGCAACTGAGGTCCTGCTCCCCAGATGTCACTGATGGGGCCTGTGATTGGACCTCAACGGTCAAGTGGGGCACGGTGACATCATTACACCGGCGCACTACATGTGACCACTGGGTCCCAATCACAGGTCCCAGCATTGAGGTCTAAGGAGCAGGACCTCAGTCACTGGCCAGAAGAACTCCAGAGTCGATGCTGACAGGTGAGTATAAGTATTTTTTTTTTTTTTTTTTTTTAACCACCTCCCCTGGGCTGGCATCTAATGGAAAGGGGCCCGGCGATCATCAGGCCTTCATTAACTGTATAGTGGTCGGGAACCAGGCTTTCCCTGATCGCTATCATGGTGGTCTGGGGCCCCAGCTGTTTCCAGCTGGCTGCGGCCCCCTACCCTACGCCACTGCAGAGTGCCCCGGTACTTGCCCGGGTATGCCGGGTGCTGACGCCAGCCCTGGTGGGCTAAACACTCTTTCGACAAGCAGCTATTCCTTTCAACCTCTTCATACACTTGCATGTTCAGTTCATGTGAGTATGATTCAGTTTTTTAACATAGGGGTGCAAACCTGCAGCGTTTTTCTCAGAAAATCTACAGAGTTTTCCCCTGCGAACTTTCTTCTTCGAATAGACCTACAAGGAATATGTTAGGGTTTTGTAAATCGCAGCAATTCTGCTGTGGATATTATTCTGCAATGCGTGGCTGGGATTAGTCAGAATCCACCTTTCCGTTACTGTAAAACGCCACATTTTTTTTACGCTACGTGGGACCCCGGCCTTACCTGAAGTAGTAGTGTATTTTGTACCGTAGCTTACTTTGCCTTTTTGAAACCCTACACACGACCGTAGAGGAACAAATGGAGACTTGTATGGAGACGATTCAAATAAAGGGTTACCCATGCGATATGTAAAAAATCCAAGTCTACTGGGGAATAAAAGAGGGGAGTTCAGAGTGGGGCCCTGCATAAATGATTAAAACAATGCAGTCGCAATATCAAGAGCAATTTTTTTTTTAACCAAATTGGATTTGAGTAGGGTTGAGCGATCGGGATCGGAAAAGATCGGATCCCAATCGGTGATCGAGCAAATTTCATGATCACGATCGGGATCAGCTGGGAAATGATTGGAAATCGGATTTTGAAATCTCAAGATTGACTCAACCTTAAAAGTGACTTTTCCCATAGAGAAATACTTGGGGCTGGCCTGATGCAGTGATCGGCCGAAGAACAGCGCTCACCCAGAAAATGGAATAAACTTCTTTAATGGCAAATGGAAATGCTGTTCCATTTGCCAGTAAAGAAGTTTATTCCATTTTCTGGGTGAGCGCTGTTCTTCGGCCGATCACTGCATCAGGCCAGCCCCAAGTATTTCTGTTGTACGTTCCCGTTTACGTAACGGTCCTGCAGCTGCTGCCCTTCACCTTGTTCTGCCTACCCTGGATTTGCTTGTTCTCAAGGCTATTGGGTTGTTGTGACCTCATCACAACCCACCCAGGTGAGCGAGCACTGGTCTTCCTATCTAAACTACATTTTCCATGTAGTGGTACTACATGAGGATTGGCTCGGTGTTGTTTTGTTTTTTTCCCATAGAGAAGCATTGACTAGGGTTGAGCGATCTGGATCGGGAAAGATCGGATCCCGATCGGCGATCGAGCAAATTTCACGACCGGGATCGGCTGGAAAATTATCGGAAATCGGATTTTAAAATCGATACTGAAATCTCAAGATCGGCTCAACCCCAAGTTTGAGCGGCAAAACCGGGCACAACCATTAAACCAGAGTGGCGCTGTTTCTTGTTTTACAATTTCAGTTAATAATTCCAATATTCCAAGTCATAAATAAAAATAAAAGTTGAGCACGGGTTTGTATTTTGCGTCCTTGTAACTGAGTATAAACAATCACGTTGATAACGCTCCTTAGAACAAATTACGCGCTCTGTGTCTTTACAATCCAATGTTTCCCTTTATATCCAAAAAGAAAGACCACACTCTCTGATAAATGAACAAAACCCCGCACTACACATGTATGCAAACTGCCTTATAGATGAGTGGCACGTGGCGACTATTTCTAAACAAGAATCTGGCACCAAAGCCCTCTTATGGGCTGACAAAGGTGGTCTTTCAAGTGGCTCTCCTTTAGACATGCACACAACAGGTGCATACAGAAGCCAGGCAACCCCCCTCGAAATAGGAAAAAGCTACACGTTCAAGTGTTTCGATTGGAGATGTCAGATATTTTCCCAGCTGCGTCAAGAAGAATGACTCATTGGTCCAGCGAAAACAAGGAGAAAAAAGAAAACGTAACATTATTGAAACTTGGGCTCACGAGGTGGAACGTCTAATAGAGATATGGCATGGTGACCTTCCATGACCCGGCTGAGATATCATCTCCTGAGAGTGCCGATAATAACAGGACCAGCCAAATTCGTTACAATAATTAGGCAGAGGCTATTACAGTAAACAGTTTACCTGACGCTCAGCGAATAGGAATTGGATTAACAAAAAAAAACCAAAAACATAAAAGCTTAAAAACGTTACAATAATAATTAGATTCGATATTCGTTTCGAGTAGCCCCTACAATATTCGAATATCGAACCCTATTATACTCTATGGGGGAAAAATGCTCGTTTCAGGGGTAGGCAATATTCGATCAAATTATACTTACCAAGTCCACGAGTGAGGGTCGGGCTGGATCCTCCGAGAAGTCTTCTCCGTGCAGTGTCCCCGCGGCATCTTCCGGCTCTGAATTCACTCTGCCAGGCATCGGGCCTGGGCAGAGCCGACTGCACTACAAGCAGACATACGCAGTCAGCTCTACCAAGGCCCGATGCCTGGCAGAGTGAATGAAGAGCCGGATGACGCTGCGGGGAAGCTGCACGGAGAAGACTTCTAAAGGTAGGAGAAGAACCAGCGTTGATTGGCCGACTGTATAGCATTCGGCCAATCAATGCTGGATCTGCATCAAATTTTTCCATTCGAATAGCGAGTGGTACTCGATCGAGTACGAGTATTTCGAATACCGTAGTATTCGATCGAATACCTACTTGATCGAATACTACTCACTCATCTCTAATAATAATAATAAGAATCATCATCATCATCGTTAACTTATTAGTATTACAATATTATTACTACTATTAATGAAATAACACAATAATAGATTTGGATAAAGGAATTTTCCAGCTCCTGATACATTTTTCATGCCAGTAGTGGCTTCAGTGGTCGGGATCCAGAAACAGCTCTGGTTCTATTTAAGTAATAGGAACAAAACTGCAGTACCCTGACGCCACCACTATAGGTTGGATGGGGCTGCAGCTATGCTTCGATTACTTTGATTCCATTTTTTGTCCGCTGCAGCAGTTTCCGATTCCTGGATACTGCCGAAACAATTGATATGTGTGGCTCCCCACAGATCAAATACTGACAACCTATCTTATGGATAGATCATCACTATCAAACATGTATTAGAGAGCCAAAAAACTAAGCACCCATGGGACGTCCCGCAACAAAAAAGCGTTGTGGGAAAAACTACAGTGGCAACGCATCGTGGTTCTTCCCGCAGTGCCTTGGACAGAAAGTTTGTGGGGTTTTCCTCTGCAGACTTTCTGTTACAATTACACCTATGGGGAAACCAGGCCAGTTTTGGAAATCACAGCATGTCCGCACCATAGTTTTTACCGCAATGTGGGCATGGGAGTCCCTAGAATCCCATGCACTTTGTCCTTACCGTTCTGTTTTTGGCCATAGCGTTTCTGTCCCACGGGGGTCAGATCTTAGGCTAAGGCCCCACGTTGAGGAAACGCAGCTTTTGTTATTGCAGATTTTGTTTTGTTTCTCTTTTTTTTTAGCGGAAGCCAAGAATGACTACAAATGGAAAGGTAAATATATAGGAAGCTCTTATACTTCTTCCTTCTGCTCAATTCACTCTTTGCTTTGGCTCAAAAAAACCGTAACAAGATCTGCAAAAAAAAGCTGCGTTTCTGCAACATGGGGCCTTATCCTTAGGGCGCACATTGTAGAAATGCAGATTTTCTTGTACTGCCATTCAACTCCCATTCAAGTGAAATCAAGCTGACCTTCAATAGTGCAATACAGCCACTACACAATATATGGGATTGTCTGCTTCTGTCTCTATGTAATGTAACGTGCCCATCAGTGGAGGGTCCTGTGCAGTGGCGTAACTACCGCCATAGCAGAGGCAGCTGCCACAGGGCCCGGGACATTAGGGGCCCAGTGACAGCCTCTACCACTGCTATCATTAAACTCGGGGGTCTTTTCGGACCCCAGAGTATAACGATTGGCGGACCGGGAGAGGTAAGAAACATAAAAAACACTGTTACTTACCTCTCCACGATCCTGCCAGGCCTCCTTCCTTGTTGTCTGACGTCTCTGATGTCACATGAACCCGACCTGCGTCCCGGGTCATGTGACGTCCGACGTCATTGCAGAAGGACGGCAGTGGAGGATCCGGGGGACAGGTAAGAAACACTAGTTTTTTATGTTTTTATTCCCCCGGTCTCCGATTATTATACTCTGGGGTCTGAAAAGACCCCAGAGTATAATAATTGTTTATGGGTGTCCACAGTGGGACATAATACTGTGTGCAGGGGCCACTATGGGGGATAATACTGGGTGCAGGAGCCACTATGGGACATAATACTGTGTGCAGGGGCCACTATGGTTGATAATACTGTGTGCAGGAGCCACTATGGGGGATAATACTGTGTGCAGGGGCCACTATGGGGGATAATACTGTGTGCAGGAGCCACTATGGTTGATAATACTGTGTGCAGGGGCCACTATGGGGGATAATAGAACGCACAGGAATGCATAGGAGGGGGTCGGTCGAGGTCGGGAAGGGGGGGGCCATGTCAAAAGTTCGCCACTGGGCCCCACTATTCCTAGTTACGCCACTGGTTCTGTGTATGCCAATGTGTGCCTACTCAAGTTTTTTTTCCCTTAAAAAGCAAGCAGAAAGAAAATTTTAGCATGCTCCATTGGCGAAGTTGGTGGCATCACTGTGTGCTAGGGTTTCCACATACACATCTTAACTGGTAGATCCTAAATTGTATCAACACTAACAGGAGTTATATCTTTGGAATGGCTGAACGGTAATGGATAAGGAAAACACCAAAATGCTCAGGGTGACATTGCGTATCTGGGCTTTTCAGGACCTAGTGACGTCCTGTTTATGAAGACGAGATTACAAGTGATGGGGTTTTAGTTCTCCACTAAATAGAGGTACACTCCGCCTAGTTACTGACAAATCTATTCTTCTCAAGAAACATTGTTTAGTGTGGTCCAACTCATTACATCATTCATTGATAGAGAATTCTCAGCTTGACGCCAAGCACCATAATTAACCCTGAAAAGGCAAGTAAAATCTAGGACTACTTAGAACTAGGACATCTATATCAATCCCAGTAAAAATAACATATTATCAGCAAGGTATCTTTACATCGATTTGTTTTTATGTCCTATTGTTGCCCCAATAGTTCTGCTAAGTCTGAACAGGAGCCTAAAATATATTTCTTAATGCAATATAATAACAGTTCTGTAAATTGGCCATTACAATGGAGTGAACACGTAGAAAATATGTAACTAGTGAAACTACAGACAATAATACACCAACAACAAAGTCAACGTTAATTAGTCCTCAGATAACGCCAAAGTGTAAAGCACTTCAAGTCGTCTCCAATCCAGGAATGTGAATGTCAAAGAGATGTTTTAATGCTCTGTCTGTTTTATAGACCAGACAAGGAAAGGCTAAGCCAATAAAACGGGACAGTTTCATCCTATACTTTAGTGTCTCTAAAAGGAGAGAACGCTCCGCTGAGCTTTGAGGAGACAATCTAGCACCTTGTTAATAATACCTGGTAAAGAAAATTACTGTCATCTTACTTTGATCCAAAGGACTGAATAAAGGACAAACATCAGTCAAGCAACCTGTCGATCATAACCACAAACATCGCTGTGAATATCTGATGCTTGGGATATACAAAGCCATGCATTTTATAGGACTGGGCACTTGTATATCATTGCATCTAAACATGGCCGGCGTTAGGCTGAGGCCACACGTTGCAGAAACGCATCTTTTTTTTGTTACAGATTTTGCTGCGTTTTTTTGAGCCAAAGCCAAGAATGGCTACAAAGGAATGGGACATATATAGGAAGTTCTTATACTTCTACCTTCTGTTCAGTCTACTCCTCGCATCGAGGTTCTTCCCACAGAGCTTTAGACAGAAAGTTCGTGGAGTTTTCCATGCCAGTTTTGCAAATCGCACCACGGGTTTTATTGCAAAGTGGGCATGGGATTCACTGCCATTACTGTAAGGCTGCCTTCACACGAAGTAACGCCGGGCTTGTAAAAATCCTCATTCACAGCCATACACGCGAGCACTGCGGGAGGCTCCCGAACACTTCCCATTCACTTCAATGGGAGCGCTCGTAACGCCACCTTTACGAGCGCTCCCATTGAAGTGAATGGGAAGTGTTCGGGAGCCGTCCACTGTGCTCACACGTACGGCTGTGAATGAGGATTTTTACAAGCCCTGCGTTACTCCGTGTGAAGGCAGCCTAAAACGCCAATGGCTATCAGTTACTGTCCGTTATAAGTCCCATAGACTGCAATGTTAAAAAAATAATGGACACTCACCGTCTGTCAAGAATCTGCTATCAGAAAAGCCCTGCATGTAGGATTTTTTTGTCTGCTGGAAAAAAAATGGACTTCTGACGGATTAGGTGTAAATGGACACTAACGGACAGAAATTACAGTAGGTACGGAAAGTATTCAGACGCCTTTACATTTTTCACTCTTTGTTTCATTGCAGCCATGTGCTAAAAAAAATTCTTTTTAATCTCCTGTGGTGGGAAGGGTGATTTTATTGAATTTTTTTTAAAAAATCACACTCACCTTTCCCCAGTGCTCCGAGACGCTCCCAACACGGTCTGGTCCTCCTGGACCTCCTGGTTGTTGTTGTCTTCTGGCGTAAGTCCCCACCGCATGTGATCGCTGAGACAAATCAGCGGCCTCAGCAAAGGGCACGCAGATTGCCCAATTAGTGGCGACAGTGGAATGGATCCGGGATGTCACACCCAGGGAGCAGTTTCACTTGGTGAAGACACTGGACCACCATGTGAGGACACAGGAGGTGAGAATGAATTTTTTTTTTTTGCCCAGACAACCTCTTTAATGGTCAGAAACAAGACCAGCAGAGGACTAGGGAACCCTCAGGACCAGACGATGCATAAAGGTGATCAAATATTCTTTATATTATATCTTTTTGTTACAATTATATTTAAAACAATTGATAAACCTGTATAAATACAGAATCCACACTGTTACATTACTACAGAATCCATCCTAGGGGCAGGCTCCATAGCTCGGAAACAAGATGCAAAGATTGATGGGTGCATCTCCATGCCCACTAGAGGTGGTTTACAGTTTTGAGGATATCTCTAAGGATACAGGACTTTGTAAGAAGTTCTTATCTTGTTGTAGCTGCTCTCATATTGAAGAACTTCATTGTGTAATTGTGAGCATCTATAGCCGGCCACAAATCTGTTTGCCAAAGGATGTTTTTCTACCCTGTTTTCTTTCGGAAGCTTTAGTGTTTGTTTTCATGCTCGCCTGCAGGCCAAGCCACCAGAGAACTGAATGTCAGCACCTTCAATAGACATTCTTGATTTGGGAAAAGCAAAAAAAAAAAAAATAAATTGTACAAGCTGTAAAAATCCTGCATATTAGGCATGAATCATGACTGTACTTATTAAAGTCAAAGCTAAAAAATTACAGAATATGACCAGTCTTTGCTATTGAATATACTACATAGTTGTCTATTTGTTGGCTACATGATCTATAGGAATTAAAATGTCATATAAGGGTTGAAACACAGTACAAGCACATTTCCACATTTTATAATGCCCAAGATATAATAGAGATACAAAGGAAAGAATAAAAAAATGCAGGATTTCACACAAAGGAACCAAAATTTGTTAATAAAGTATGGTACAAACTTGGTAGAACCTAATACTGCTGAAAATCATAAGTTGTTTAAAGTATTACACATTCACTAGCTGTGGCCAATAGCTATTCCTCCCGACTTCCACATGCACACTCGATTTAGGAATTACAAAGAGTATCTCATTATGAACATTTGTTACAGGGACAACCAATATTTTCCACAAAAACAGTGCAATTCCTATTTTTCCCTATTGTAGTTCTATTGGAAAATGGAACTTTTTCTTCCAGACTCGCCAAAGATTATAGCTGTCTCTCTAACGCTAACCCTATAGCTGTCTCCCTAACCGTAACCCTATAGCTGTCACCCTAACTCTAACCTTATAGCTGTTTCCCCAACCCTAACTATATAGCTGTCGCCGCAACTTTAACCCTATAGCTGTCTCCCTAACCCTGTAGTTGTCTCCCTAACCCTAACCCGGTAGTTGTCTCCCCAACCCTAACCCTATACAGTAGCTGTCACCCTAACTCTAACCTTATAACTGTTTCCCCAACCCTAACTATATAGCTGTCACCGCAACTCTAACCCTATAGCTGTCTCCCTAACCCTGTAGTTGTCTCCCTAACCCTAACACTATAGCTGTCTCCCCAACCCTAACCCTATAGCTTTCTCCCTAACCCTATAGCTGTCTCCTTAACCTATAGTTGTCTCCCTAACCCTATAGCTGGCTCCCTAGCCCTATAGCTTGCTCCCTAACCCTAACCCTATAGTTGCCTCCCTAACCCTATAGCTGTCTCCCTAACCCTAACACTATAGTTGTCTCCCCAACCCTAACCCTATAGATTTCTCCCTAATCCTAACCCTATATATGTCTCCCTAACCTATAGTTGTCTCCCTAACCCTATAGCTGTCTCCCTAACCCTATAGCTGTCTCCCTAACCCTATAGCTGTCTCCCTAACCCTATTGCTGTCTCCCTAACCCTATAGCTGTCTCCCTAACCCTATTGCTGTCTCCCTAACCCTATAGCTGTCTCCCTAACCCTATTGCTGTCTCCCTAACCCTATAGCTGTCTCCCTAACCCTATAGCTGTCACCCTAACTCTAACCTTATAGCTGTTTCCCCAACCCTAACTATATAGCTGTCGCCGCAACTCTAACCCTATAGCTGTCTCCCTAACCCTGTAGTTGTCTCCCTAACCCTAACACTATAGCTGTCTCCCCAACCCTAACCCTATAGCTTTCTCCCTAACCCTATAGCTGTCTCCTTAACCTATAGTTGTCTCCCTAACCCTATAGCTGGCTCCCTAGCCCTATAGCTTGCTCCCTAACCCTATAGTTGTCTCCCTAACCCTATTGCTGTCTCCCTAACCCTATAGCTGTCTCCCTAAACCTATTGCTGTCTCCCTAACCCTATAGCTGTCTCCCTAACCCTATTGCTGTCTCCCTAACCCTATAGCTGTCTCCCTAACCCTATAGCTGTCACCCTAACTCTAACCTTATAGCTGTTTCCCCAACCCTAACTATATAGCTGTCGCCGCAACTCTAACCCTATAGCTGTCTCCCTAACCCTGTAGTTGTCTCCCTAACCCTAACACTATAGCTGTCTCCCCAACCCTAACCCTATAACTTTCTCCCTAACCCTATAGCTGTCTCCTTAACCTATAGTTGTCTCCCTAACCCTATAGCTGGCTCCCTAGCCCTATAGCTTGCTCCCTAACCCTAACCCTATAGTTGCCTCCCTAACCCTATAGCTGTCTCCCTAACCCTAACACTATAGTTGTCTCCCCAACCCTAACCCTATAGCTTTCTCCCTAATCCTAACCCTATAGCTGTCTCCCTAACCAATAGTTGTCTCCCTAACCCTATAGCTGTCTTCCTAACCCTATAGCTGTCTCCCTAACCCTATAGTTGTCTCCCTAACCCTATAGCTGTCTCCCTAACCCTATTGCTGTCTCCCTAACCCTATAGCTGTCTCCCTAACCCTATTGCTGTCTCCCTAACCCTATAGCTGTCTCCTTAACCCTATTGCTGTCTCCCTAACCCTATAGCTGTCTCCCTAACCCTATAGCTGTCTCCTTAACCCTATTGCTGTCTCCCTAACCCTATAGCTGTCTCCCTAACCCTATAGCTGTCTCCTGGGGGTCCCAGAAGTAGAACACCTCAAAACAAGCTTATCATCAAGAAACTCTTCATACAAAAACATACAAACCCAGACCAAATTTTTTAGCATTTCTGTGGTCTTGATGATAAAGCGTCTGATTCTCAGCTTATCTCAATGCAACCAAATATTTTTAAACTTGAATATAAAAACAAATATCCATATTTTTTGCTTCCTTATTGTAGCACAATACAATGTCAGTCAATATTCCTTCTATTTGCAGTAAACAATACAATACAATTTCCTGTTCCGCATGGACAATGGAGATACAATTGATCATTCTGTGCTTCTAAAGTAACTAATCGTTTCCTTCCCTGTAACAATGCTAATAGATTTTGATTCTTGAGGTCTTTATGTCTGTATTTGTAGAAAGTCAGAGCCTAGAGCCATGGACTCGCCACTTCTGGTTTGTTTTGTGCTTCAGTTTACTCTAAATGCCTTACAAGTACGACCTGTTCGTCCACATATTTCTATGTCATTAGTTTCATCCAATCCTAAATCTAGTTAATTAGAAATTTACAATATTGTCCCTTAAAAAAGTTTCTGAATATTTTAAGTATACAGCTCCTATGCAGCCATACATGTGTCTTCATGGTTACAGACTGCATGTAGCTCTTGTCTGTAGTCTGATCCCATTGTGTTTTATTCCACTTTCACTTAACTTTTCTTGCTAGACTGAAAGGGGGTAATGGAAGACAGTGGCACAATAGGTAATGGGTTCAGGCTACACAAACTCTGTGGTCTGTAACCATAATATACCTGCATAACAGCTATATACATATGTCCTATTCTCCACTGATAAACATGATCCCCCACTAACTTTTGTAGCTGGCTGGGAGAGGGAACTTGGGAGTACATTTCCATCTGACACATGCCTCAGTGCCGTAAGTTTTCTATCATCTGTAAAACACAGGAAACTAAGTATAAAATCATTCCACGATGGTACTTGGTATCTTTCCATCAGTCTCTGCTCAATGTTGGCACTGCTCTTAAGATCGAGGCTCGATGCACGAGTCATGTTTGGGGGAACTGTCCACTCATTCTGGCATGAGGTCCATGGGGTCATTAGGGATGTTACTGATGTCGCGTTGGAGGACCATCCAGCCCCTTTCCTTCTCTAAATTTTCCCCATAAGATACAGAGGCATGCACGTAAATGTACTTCTCTCCCGTCCATGTTGGATTGGCTCCAGGAGATCCTGCATATCCAAATGGAGGACCTGATCACAACTTTTCATCAGGATGATATTGCCCACCACAAACTATGGCTACTGTGGAATACTTTCTACTACTCTTCCATTCCTCATTTGCTCCTTCACTTGGAGCTCCTCTCCAGCCTCATTTTTTTGTATCAGTTTTGTTCCAATATACTTTGATTTACTGTAAGTTTCCCTGCTGCGTCTGGAGCATTTTCCCCCACCATCCCTCTCCCCCCTGTCTTTCCTCTTGTCTTATCTCCCAATACCTTTCTCCCCTTTTACTTCCCCCTTGCCAGTGTTAAGGTAGTTGATGACTCTATTTTCTTTTATATTTTACGTTTGCACTGTTAAATTTTTGAAAATCTTTTGATAGAAACTGCTATATACATAAATAGATAGGATATTTATAATTCACATATTTACAAAATTGCAATTGAATTTTAAATGTACCCTCATGTAGGCCTCAAGAACAGTGAACAACGGACAAGGGAAGGAACTGCACTGAACTGAATCAATACAAATAGAAATAAAAAAATATTAAATATTAAAAATGAAGAATCAATAATTGTTAACATTCAAAAACGAGAAGCTCCCATAGGCCCCAGAATCGTCCCATAGGATAATGACAACGCTCCAGAGAACCTCAAGCATACTCTGAAGGCCAATACCAAATACACAAACAGAATGGACTAATGGCAAAGAAACCACCCACAGAACATTGGATCAAATCCCCACCAGAAAAATACACAATTTTCTTACCAGAATTCAGGTTGTGACAACGAGCTGTTGAATTGTTCTGTTGAAACCATCCAACAATTACCTTATAATTTACCTGAAAGAAGAGTAGATCTGATTATATTAAACTTTGTAACATATTTTAGTACAGATAGATCCCTCTATCTGGTCTGATCAGGTTGTTTCCCTGATCCCCCTTCTTATACATGGGATTTCAATGTGAAAATTCCTGCTGTATAACAGAAGCTTTCTATCACAACCAAAGCACTTTCGTCACATCGGTACAAGTCAGTACTTCTCTGTATATGTCCTGCATGATCTTGAGGCTATTTAACAGAGATAGAGTATAAAAAGGAGTAAAGAGAGAGATCAAAAACAAAAGAGCAGATTTTCCTTTTCTGACTGTATGCTGTGTATGACGGCTAGCCTCCACCCACCAGCTCATACTACAGATACAGTATACAGAGTAGGAAACTGCTACAAACTACGGAACATAAGTCATATAATGTCAAATAAAACAGCATGCACACTTTAAAAATCCTTTGTAGCCCATGCTTGAATTTCGGTGTAATATTCCCAGATTTCATAAATATGTTTATAGAGCATGTAAAACTGATACCTGAACATTGAAATTTCAGAATGTAAACATTTCCCTGACACATTTTACATTATTATCAAGACTTAAAACGATTCTAATAACAAACAAAAAATATAATAGCAGCAAAATGTACATTAGATTCCAACTTTTTTATATCAATTACAGAAAGCACTACGAATTACTTAGTCCTAAGATAAAAAGCTTTTTTTTTTTTTACCTTTTTTTTGCAAAATAAAAGCTTTAATACAGAATTGTTTATTTATAATACTTACACTTAATGCATCCATTTTACATGAGTGATTTCAGGAAATTAAAATGCAAGAATAATCTGCATAAAAACACAAGACCTCCATTCTTAAAAGCAAAATATCTTTCTAGGTAAACAACATTGCGAAGATAAAATATAAAGGTAATAAAAAATATGCATAAAAGCACAAAAATAAGGGAAAAATAACAAAATACAATCAACTGAAAACTATTAATTTTTATTTTATATATTAAAAGAATGGAGATTTAGCGCTGCAAGCTCTAACGGCAAGAATGTGTGAGCAAAAGGAAAAGGGATTCAAAGGCAGTTTGTGATGATCTAATATAAAGCATTTATATGATGCTCGTAGTACGGATGCCTTTGTTTCCTTGTAGGAACAGAGGATAGGACTAAACATTGCAGGTTTTCTGGTCCCAGATTGACTTTTCATACTGGTGACCTGTCTATAGGATAGGGCATCTGTATGTGATTTGTGGGGGTTTGACACCCAGACCCCACACATATCAGCCATTATATCAGCCTTTGGGTGCAAAAGTTGGACATGACAACCGGACAGGGTGACAAGGCGACATCAGTGGAAGAGGATGTCGAGAGTTGTGATAGTAATGATTTCAGCCAATGTGGAGCCCCAACATCCAAAATTCCTTCCCGAGGCAGATCTAGGGGAAACTCACTCGGTCAGGTTGGTGGCACTGGAGAAAGAAGTTGTATATATGTTTCCTTTACTGGTGGTGTTAGTGGTAGCAATTATACACGGTCAAGCATAAACTTATCTATGGCTGTGCAGGGACAATTTTAGGAAATACATACATAAAAATTCATCACCAGCTTATTTGGCAGAATAGACTTGGTAGTGGAACTTGGTCTTGGCAGCAAGACCACACTACTCATTTTCCCTTTGATATTCCTTGCAGGCAGATCTATCTATCTATCTATCTATCTATCTATCTATCTATCTATCTATCTATCTATCTATCTATCTATCTTTCTACTCATCCATCCATTCATCCATCCATCCATCTATTTATCCTAACTAGAGATGAGCGAACAGCGTTCGATCGAGTACATGTTCAATCGAATATCAGGTCGTTCGAGATATTCGATTCCAATCGAATACCACAATGCAAACGCAGTAAAAATTCGTATCCCCTCCCACCTTCCCTGGCGCATTTTTTGTACCAATAACAGCGCAGGGGAGGTGGGACAGGAACTACGACAACGGAGGCATCGAAAAAAATTTGGAAAAAGGAATTGGCGACCGAAATCAGGTGACCTCCACTTTAGATGAATGGTGAGTTTAGCATTCGATTTATTTGAGAATGTGAACTATGTGACAGTGAGACAGGGACAGATCTACAGGCAGGGTTAGCTAGGGATTACCTTTATTTAGGGGGGAATGTTACTCACACAGCTCTTTGGGGCTCTGTCTGGTCGGGATCCATGTCAGCTTGCGATATGCGCGAGCTGACTTTTTCCCATAGGAATGCATTGACCAGCGTTGATTGGCCAAATGCCATACAGACTAAAGCATTCGGCCAATCAACACTGGTTCTGCCGGAGGAGGCAGAGTCTAAGATCCATCCACAGCAGTTTCCATTGTGGTCCGATCTCATATGTAGCAGTGCTGATACAGTACTGCTACACAGAGAGGCGGCAGAGCTCAGCACACACAGAGATGCAGCTGAGCTGAGTGTGCAGCAGGGTTCAAAGCACATTCAACACTGCTACATCAAATGCAGCAGAGCTGAGTGTGCAGCAGGTTCAGCTGAACCCTGCTGAACACTCAACTCTGCTGCATCGGACTGCTACATCGGACACTGCTACACTGCTACATCGGCCAGCACTGCTACATCGGGCCGTGCGCTCAGCTGGGATACTCTGGAGATGCAGCCAAGCAGAGCACACACCCAGCACTGCTACATCGGAGATGAAGCAGAGCTGGCCATTGGCTGAGCTCGGCTACTCCGGAGTAGCCAAGCTGAGCGCATGGCCTGATGTAGCAGTGCTGGCCAATGTAGCAGTGTAGCAGTGTCCGATGTAGCAGTCCGATGCAGCAGAACTGAGTGTGCAGCAGGGTTCAGCGCACACTCAGCTCTGCTAACTCTCTGGTGCCACTGCTACATCTCAGCATAGGAATGCATTGACCAGCATTGATTGGCTGAATGCTATAGCATAGCTATAGCATTCGGCCAATCAATGCTGGTTTTGCTGGGGGAGGCGGAATCTAAGATCGGTCCACAGCAGTCTCCATTCTGGTCTGATCTTAGACTCCACCTCCTCACAGATGAGCCTCCGGCAGAACCAGCGTTGATGCATACTCTGTATGGCATTCAGCTAATCAATGCTGGTCAATGCATTCCTATGGGAAAAAGTCAGCTCCGGCATATCGCAAGCTGACTGGGATTCCGACATAATAAAGGTACTTGATGCCCCCAGACATGCTTTCCCTGCTGTCCCAGTTGCATTCCAGGGTGTTGACATCATTTCCTGGGGTGTCATAGTGGATTTGGTGACTCTCCTGAGTCAAATGGTGGGATCCCCTGAAACAAAGCATTTTTCCCATAGACTATAGTGGGATTCGATATTCATTCGAATACTTGAATATTGAGCAGCTATTCGAAACGAATATCGAATATTTTACTGTTCGCTCATCTCTAATCCTAACTAGTAGAATTCTACTTTACTTGTTACCCAGGAAACTCTTTTCCTTAAAATCTGTGTGTTCCTTTTGTTCTTTTGTTTTCCCCCATAATACATAAGAAAATATCAGGGACATTTCCAGGAATAGAACACTCCTGAAACAATTCTTGAAACATGCCATAGATATCAGCAATTGTGAATACGTGTAATCTTAGCCAATGAACAATTATCTCTTATTTTATCTGTAGTACGCCGTGCACACTGTGCAGTATCTCTGGGATATATTACAGCTCTCAATATCAATATCTTATTGATAGTAAAATGGACTTGCTCTGAATGCTATAAGACTCATTTTTGGGGCTCAGAAGTCATAGGTTTTTCCTGCTGGCTTCTCTTTTTGCATTTACTACTCAGTAGGCCTGGATGGGTGTGCTATTTCTATATCATTATAAGGAGAAGTAGTATTATTAATGACTATATTATTTAGAAGGCAAATAAGACAACAGCACTATCTGTGCCTAAATCAGTTAAAGGAGACATAGTTAGGTATTACCATCTGCACCTATATCATTTAGTGTATAAAGAGAGAGATAGTCCTATCTGTACCTGCATCATTCATTGTATTAAAATAAATTAGTACTATACACACCTTCATGATTTATAGATGGAAGTCAAGCAACAACACTATCTGTGCCTCTTAATTTATAAATAGCAATGAAGATGCATAGTAATCTATACGCTCATTATCTTGTGTATAAGCCGGGACAACAAGTACCTGTTCACCAATTAGTATATGAAAAGGGAAGCACCTTTGCGCGTTAGAAATTGAGCAGCACTATCTGTGCCAAACCATTTTTAAGAACAAGAATCAAAATAGATAGGAAGGTATTGCTTCTACCAACTGTACTGTATATCATTTAGTGTACTTAAAGGGATAGTACTCTCTGTACCTATTTCAATTAGCATATCAAGAGGGAAGTAGTACTATCTGTGCCTCTTCGTTTTTTAGGAAGAGATAGGGAGGCATTAACCAGGCAGACAGCACTACCTATACCTACATCAATAAGTGTATAAAAAGGACTGGCCAGGTAGAAAATGAGAAGTTGTATTATTTGTCCCTCATTATTTGTAAGATGAGATAAGAAGGTATTACTATCTGTACCTGCATCATTTAGTAAAAACTGGGAGCTAGTGCTATATCTATATTTGTATAGCAATAGTTTACAGAAAGTTGCAGGAAGCAGTATCCTTTCTGCCTACATCATTAACAGGGTATAATTGGTATATAGTACTATCTGTGCCACATCATTTTCACGGTGGATCAGTGGTTAGCACTGCAGCCTTGCAGCGCTGGAGTCCAGTGTTTGAATCCTGCCAAGGACAAAATCTGCAAGGAATTTGTTTTTCCCGTGTTTTCGTGGATTTCCTCCCATATTCCAAAGACATACTGATAGGGAAAAATGTACATTGTACATTTAAAAAAATAAATAAAAATGAGGCATTACTACCTACATCATTTAGTGTATAAACAGAGAGACAGTACTATCTGGGCCTATATCATCTATAAGAAGAGATGAAGAGGCATTACTATCTGTACACAATTTATTGCATAAACAGAGAGACAGCACTATCTGGGCCTATATCATTTACAGAAAGAGACAGGAAGCTGCTAACATAATTAACAACGTATAATATGAATGTAGTACTATCTGTTCCTCATCATTTATAAGAAGAGATGAGGCGCTTCCATAGCGGAGCGCGGCATGACTGCCGTTTGCAGGTATTGTAGGAGGGGCGTGGGGAAGGTTTCATACTTACCTTTCCCATCTTAATAGCAGTGCTGGTGCTGCTGTTTGTCCCGACAGCAGCAGCGGCAGTGGTGGGCGGGGCTTAGCGAGGCTTCTGGCGGAGGCGCTGGAGAGCCTCACTTCACTTGCATTGCAGCTGGCTAGATGCTGTGCACTGTGCTCCGTGTGCACAGTAAAGCCGGCTGCTGCCTCTTCTGTATGCCGGCTGCTGCCTCTGCCTCTGGGATGAGCTGGGAGAGCTCATCCTACAGCAGCAGGGACAGTGGACACAACAGCAGAGGCAGCTTTCCTGTGCACACGGAGCACATCGCACAGTGTTCAGCCAGCTGCAAAGATTTTTGGGCATGCCTTATTTTCGGGGGGTGCCTTATATTAGGCAATTCAACAGACACCCCCCCCCCTCCCGCATGCCTTACTTTCGGGGGGTGTCCTACTTTTGGGGAAACATGGTATCTGTGCCTGATCATTTCTATCTGTGCCTACACCATCTGCAGAACGAGACAGGAATCAATACTATCTGTGCAACAAGGAGGGCGAAGAACAGTTAGGAAGAACAATCCAAGTATTCATATTTAAGAGGGTACACTTTGGAGATAGTATTATCTGTGCAACAAGAAAGACCAACAACAGGTAGGATGATCAATGTCAATAATCAATGTCAGGCTAAGCGAAGATCCCTCCGCACAGAGAACTAAATGATCCTGAAGTTTTATTTTCTTCTTAGTTGCTATGACTCCTAGTATCTTTTTCTATCTGCTATGAGCTTGTGTGTTCTTTTCTCGTAATATATTACTGTATTACTGATGGAACTCACTGGTGGGATTATTAAGCGAATATCTTATCTTAACAATGGACAATCTGAGCCTACATGATACAAGGACAGGGAGCAGTACAATCCACGCCTACATTGTTGTCAGAATATACATGGATACAGTAAGGGAGGCAATGCTATCTGTGCCTTTATAATGTACTAAAACAGACAGATAGGAAGTATTATTTGTGCTTGCAAAATTTACAGGGGGAGAAGTAAAGCAATAAATCATCTGGTAAGGAAAAAGATTACTTGCTCTCACAAGGAAGAGGCAATCCATTGAAACAGACAGCGCCAACATGTTTGCCAGATGACAAGAATCTCGAATCTTCTACGTATTGCAAAAAAATGGTCACATTTCTCTATACTGTATGTCTTCAGTGCAACTCCAAGGAGCAACCGAATGAGAGCTAGACAAATCAGAACGGCCCCAATTTACTACCACCGTCTTCAAGGAACGATCCAATATTTAAAGGGTGTTTATTCATATAAATCAATAATTTATCGCCCCGCTCTCCTTTTCTGCTGTTAACCAGCTGCTTCCAGTATTGCTCTGCCAGACAATGTCAGCTGCCGAGCAGAATGCCCAAGCGCTTCGCGTAGAAATAGGAGCATAAATATTTAAAGCAAAATGTGCTGCAAAAAGCCAAAGGAATTGGGGTGGGTGTGAGAGATTTTACTAGTTCCCTGGAAGAGGTGTAATTCTACATATTTAATGGGACGGTTACTAGCGGTGCAAACAGGGACATCTTGTTGTTTGATTTTTATCTCCTAACAAGGTACAAAGACTGAAGTCTTTTCATAGCGATTTGTTGAAGACATCTGTTGAAGCTTTCTAGGGGACGAACACAGGGCTGAGTGTTCCGCTGGTATCAGTTGCTATGGCAATGAGTAAAAGGCCATTTCACATCGGTAGTAGGTTTCGACGAGCTTGAGGCCTAGCTTTACATCCCTTTGGGTTCCAACCACAAAAAAATGAAGGGTATTGAGAATCTTGGAATCATGGAATCTTAAATACATGTAAAATAATTATTTACCTATGCCACACAATACAAGGCTGGAACATAATCCTAGCGTCATCTGAACCAGCTCAGGATTAATGCTGGGAAGACCAAGGAGATGGTGGTGGACTTTAGTAAACGGAGAAGTGCTCCGACCCCGGTGGAGATCCAAGGGACATGTATTGAGATAGTCAGGACCTATAAGTACCTGGGCGTGCTCCTCAATAATAAACTAGACTGGGCTGATCACCTGGAGGCGCTGCACAGAAAGGGCCACAGCAGACTCTACCTGCTCAGGAGGCTGAGGGCCTTGGAGTCCAGGGGACACTTCCTAGGGCCTTCTTCAACTCTGTGGTTGCCTCAGCCATCTTTTTCGGTGTGGCCTGCTGGGGGAGCAGTATATCAACCAGGGACAGAAATAGACTTGACAGGCTGATCAGGAGGGCCAGCTCTGTCTTGGGGAGCCCCTTGGACCCAGTACAGGTGGTGGGTGACAGAAGGATACTGTCCGTGGTGAGCTCCTTGCGAGAGAACAAATCCCACCCCATGTATGAGACCTTGATGGGACTTGGCAGCACTGTAAGTGACCGTCCGCTACACCCCAAGTGTGAGAAGGAGCGCAATCGCAAGTCCTTCCTTCCAACCATGACCAGGCTGTATAATCTACATCAGACCAAGTGAAGATCACTCTACACAGAGAACTAATGATTATGACTATGAAGTCTTCCTTCTTTCTTTCTTCTGTTCCTTAGCTGCTATGGACTCCCAGTATATCTTCTCTTCTCAGCATGTGTGCCTATGTCTGTAATATACTACTGTGTATTATCCTGTATCTGTATTACTATGCTGCTGTAATATACTGAAATTTCCCCACTGTGGGACTATTAAAGGATTATCTTAGCTTCTTCTTGGTCCATCTCACATCACTTGATTTATTTTCCTAAGAAACTGATCTTCATATCTTCCAAACTAACCCCTGCTCCAATCCTTCCGTCTCTTCATATGATCCAAGACAGACTGGATGATGTTGAGATCAAGGCTCTTATGGGGGTCATATCATCCCTTGTAGGACTCCTCCTTTAAAGGGCCAAGTATGGATGAGGTTTCGATTTCTCTTTTCTTCATTCACTTTGCATTGTGTTGCCAAAAATACACTCTCAACGCTTCTATTTTGGAATCCGACAAGTTGTAGAATCTGAGGTGTTCCACAACAACCAAATTTCAGAAAGCATTCTTACTTTGTGACTTCTTTCCACAGCTGTATATGACTTTTGCACATTAAAGCATTGTCAGGCTAGGTTCACACCTGGGCCCAATTCCCGTTTGGGGATTCTGTTCCCCATTCCTCTTGAAAAACGTAGAGACAAGTAGAACTTATTTCTCCACATTTGTCTGGAAGAAATCCAATGGACTCCATTAAAGTCTATGGGTTCTGCAGGTTTCTCTGAGTAACATCTTATTAAGCAGATTGGTTTCCATTTTTTGGGTCCCCAAATGCAGGTGTGAACCTACCGTGGAGCATGACAAGACTAGAATTGTGTGGCCTTGTCTCTTTTTCAATGCCCATGTCATCAGTAAAATTCCTGGAAAATTTCCCCAAACTTCTGGCAGCCTCTGGGAACCTTCTAGGAGAGTAGGCAAGTATGACCTAACATGGTCTACGCCTAGAATCTTGTTGCAGGCTTTGGTTTGTCATCATCAACGGTTGAGCCTGGCTCAGAATTTGGTTTCTTATGGGATTTTTCTAGGAGATACCTATTAGAGATGAGCGAGTAGTTAAATACTCGATATTCGATATTCGTTTTGAGTAGCCCCTCAATATTCGACCACTCGAATATCGAATCCTATTATACTCTATGGGGGAAAAATGCTCATTTCAGGGATAGGCAACATTTGATCAAACTGAACTTACCAAGTCCACAAGTGAGGGTCGGGTTGGATTCTCCGAGAAGTCTCCATGCAGCGTCCCCGCGGCATCTTCAGGCTCTGAATTCACTCTGCCAGGCATCGGGCCTGAGCAGAGCCGACTGCGCATGCCTGCATACAAGAAAATGGCCGCTTACAGTCAAAGTGGCCATTTTCTTGTAGCACGGGCATGCGCAGTCGGCTCTGACCAGGCCTGATGCCTGGCAGAGTGAATTCAGAGCTGGAAGAGCCTGGGGGGACGCAGCGAGGAGAAGACTTCTAAAGATAGGAGAAGAACCAGCGTTGATTGGCCGACTGTATAGCATTCGGCCAATCAATGCTGGTTCTGCATCAAATTTTTCCATTCGATTAGCGAGTAGTATTCGATCGAGTATGAGTATTTCGAATACCGTAGTATTCGATCGAATACCTACTCGATCGAATACTACTCGCTCATCTCTAATACCTATTAATAATTTATCCAATATCCAGTCTCTGGGGGTTTTGTACCTGGGAGTCCCACAGATCAGCACACCCCTGAACTTGCTACCCAAACACATTGGACTGAGCCCCAGCAACAAAAGCAATTCAAAAACTTACCTATTCAGCAAAACCTACAACCTACAATAAACCTCCTGCCAATACCCTACTATAGGAGCAGCATCTACTCTTACATCTGACTTACTGCATCCTCCCCCTTCTCTTGTAGATTTTGAGCCCCCATTTTGTACCATTATCTCCATTAAATTAGAGCGTATTGTATTTGTTTTTATTGTCTTATTTTATATTTGATTGTCTTCTATAACAATAACATTACTAATTATTATTCCTAAGGTTGCAGAATCTTTTGATACCGGCATATACATAGGAGAGAGGGAGCGAATATGCACATAAGTAGCTTATTTGTCATTCTGATGGCCATATATTTGCTGAGAGCACCTGCCTTGTAGATGAGTGTTTCCCTTTCCTATGTTCTTGTGTATATGTCTACCAATTAACATTGTGCTTCTAAGGATGTTACTATTGCTGTTACATTCACTCAAGAGTCGTTCAGGTAAAATAACATACTGGAGACAAAGGTATGATATGATCTGATGGTAATGAAAAGGATTAGAATTGACACACAAAAGATTACAATTAAGGACTTCTGAAGAGGCTTCGCTAATGGCATCTGTTTTATTTACACTAATTACTTTAATAATTTGATTAAAAGTCTAACATGAATAATACAAAGGATTTACATATATTAACTATAACACATTGACTGAGGGTGAATAGGAAACAAGCACTTGATGTACATTGGGAGGACCGGTCTTGTGGCAATGCTGGTGGAATCCATTTGTAGGCCTGATAATATTCATGATAAGTCGTAAAAATGAAGGGAATGGTGAAGATATCATTAGCGTAGCCACTTGTATCTCTATTAACCATCATGTTCTCTTATATGTGATGTACACTATAATATATATATATATTATTATATATATTTCTCTCTACTCTCTCTCTCTACTATAATATATATATATATATATATATATATATATATATATATATATATATATATTAATATTATAATGTATATGATATATGTATATGAAATTCTAAAGGAACCTGGCATTATAGACATTGAGATATCACATTCAACTACATTATAATATAATCCCATGGGCACTCAGGGGAGGTGCGGTACAATAATAAACATTGATACTCATCTTTCCTCATCCCTCTGGGCTCCTTCACTGTATCCAGTGTCCATTCCCCAACATCGTCCCTCCTCTTCCAGCCTCTTGAGTGACATCAGTAATCCTCTGAGACCTGTGATTGGCCTCAGCAGTCACATAGGGCACATCATTGGCATGACACTTGCATCAATATGTAATAGCTAGAGATGAGCGAGTAGTATTCGATCTACTACGGTATTCAAAATACTCGTACTCGTTCGAATACTACTAGCTATTCACAGTAAAGATTCGATTCAGAACCAGCGTTGATTGACCGAATGCTGTACACTGTATAGCATTTGGCCAATCAACGCTGGTCAATGCATTCCTATGAGAAAAAGTCAGCTCCCGCATAACCGCAAGCTGCCAGCTCTCCCAACTAGCAAGGACGAGTCTGCTGCGGAACCAGTGTTGATTTGCCAAATGCTATACAGTGTATAGCATTCGGCCAATCAATGCTGGTTCTGCAGGACGAGTAAGGGCTGGTTCACATTAGCGCTTGCCTCCCGTCCGGAAGGAGTCCGCAGGAGGACCGCCCCAAACAGAATATCAGCACAACTGCAAGCGCTGTGCAGTTAAAGCTCACGGACCCCATAGACTATAAAGGGGTTTGTGTGTTTTCCACGCACTGCCCGCACTAATCATTCATGTGGGCAGTTCGCTGCAAGCACACGGACCTGTTATAGTCTATGGGGTCCATGCGCTTTAACTGCACAGTGCTCCTCCTCAACACTCCTCAACTGCACAGCGCTCCTCCTAAACACTCTCCTTCTGCTACTCATGGACTTGGTGACTTTCCTTTAGTCGAATAGTGGTTTCCCCTGAAACGAGCATTTTTTTCCCATAGACTATAATGGGATTTGATATTCGATCGAGTAGTCGAACATTGAGGCTCTACTCTAAACGAATATCAAATCTCGAATATTTCACTACTCGCTCATCTCTAGTAATATCGTCATTGTGCCCCACATTGATGTATCAGTGTTTTTTATTTTTTTGCACATCTCCTGGACCACCACTTATTATATTCAGATACAACTCCAAAGTATAAACAGAATAAATCCCTGTATCAGTGTCCTGTCACCGAAATTATAACATCCATACATAGACATAGTTTCAAGCCCTCAGGAGCCTAATACACACGTGGACAAAATTGTTGGTACCCTCATTTAATGAAATAAAAACCCACAATGGTCAAAGTAATAACTTGAATCTGACAAACGTAATATTAACCAAACTACATGTTGACGAGCCACAATTCTTCTGGGAGAATGTCCTATGGACAGATGAGACAAAAATCCACCTTTTAGGCAAGGCTCACCAGCTCTATGGTCACAGGCAGAAAAATGAAGCCTATCTTGAAAAGAACACTGTCCCTACCATGACACATGGAGGAGGCTCTGTTATGTTCTGGGCCTGCTTTGCTGCATCTGGCACAGGGTGTCTTGAATCTGTGCAGGGTACAATGAAATCTGAAGACTATAAAGGGATTCTAGAGAGAAATGTGCTGCCCAGTGTCAGAAAGCTTGGTCTCAGTCGCAGGTCATGGTCTTGCAACAGGATACTGACCCAAAACACACAGCTAAGAACACCCAAGAATGGATAAGAGGAAAATCTTGGACTATTCTGAAGTGGCCGCTATGAGCCCTGACCTAGATCCTATTGAGTATCTTTAGGAGGAGCTGAAACATGGCATCTGGAAAAGGCAACCTTCACACACAGCTTTGTCCACGTGTAAAATCCGAAGACACATTTCAGATAAAAAAAAACAAGCCTTGGTACCCCAATATTAAGCCCAAAAATGTGTTTTCTGCCGATCAATGTTTATCATATTCATGTATTCTTGTTTGGTTACTGTATTTGTCTTCTGAATTTCTACCTGATATCATACAAATGGCAGAGATATATGTCATCCTCTTGCTAGGTTTCCATCAGGAATACGATCTAGATGACAGTCAGGATTCCTGAGAGCTAAAGTCAATTTATTGTCCATTTGTTATCATCTTCTGTCTACCAATCCCACCATCATATAACTACCATTTATCATCTGTTTGCTCCCTTATCTAACTACTGAACCATTCTGCTATCATTCCAGCCACGTGTCGTTGAGATGTCTTTTCCATGTATATTTGTTACTTGCTAGTATTGTAATAAATGCTCCAAAAATTACTTTTTTCCAACTGTTGGATTGCTGCATGAATGAGTCCTACAGGATGTCCTGAAGACAAAGACATCGTAAGTAGCCAAAAAGCAGATATTGATAGGTGGCCAGTTCGGCTATCTTGTGAACAGCTTCAGTTTTTGATGTTGCCCATATTGTTGGTTTATTTGGTAGCCTCTTGAATTCATATATTACAGATAACACTAAGTTGAACATTTTTTGGAAACAATAAGATCATGTTCAACTGATAGAAGAATGGATGATGACCAGCACTCCAACAAATGGTAGATAGTTGATGCATTAGTATCAATATAGCATAAAAATTCTATGGTGCTGTACACTATTATATTAATTCCATGGCGCTCTGTATATTATTATATTAATTTGATGGTGTTCTGTACACTATTATATTAATTCCATGGAGCTGTACATTATTATATTAATTCCATGGTGCTGTGCTTTATTATATTAATTCCATGGTGCTATACATTATTATATTAATTCCATGGTACTGTACATTGTTATATTAATTCCATGGTACTGTACATTATTATATTAATTCCATGGAGCTGTACATTATTATATTAATTCCATGGTGCTGTACATTATTATATTAATTCCATGGTACTGTACATTATTATATTAATTCCATGGTGCTGTACATTATTATATTAATTCCATGGTACTGTACATTATTATATTAATTCCATGGTACTGTACATTATTATATTAATTCCATGGAGCTGTACATTATTATATTAATTCCATGGTGCTGTGCCTTATTATATTAATTCCATGGTACTGTACATTATTATATTAATTCCATGGAGCTGTACATTATTATATTAATTCCATGGTGCTGTGCCTTATTATATTAATTCCATGGTGCTGTACATTATTATATTAATTACATGGTGCTGTACATTATTATATTAATTCCATGGTGCTGTACATTATTATATAATTCTATAGTGCTGTACATTATTATATTAATTCTATGGTGCTGTGCCTTATTATATTAATTACATGGTACTGTACAGTATTATATTAATTCCATGGTGTTGTATATTATTATTTTAATTACATGGTGTTGTACAGTATTATATTAATTTCATGGGGCTTTGCATTATTATATTAATTCTGTGGGACTGGACATTATTATATTAATTCTATGGTCCTGTACATTATTATATTAATTACATGGTGCTGTACAGTATTATATTAATTCCATGGGGCTGTGCATTATTATATTAATTCTGTGGGACTGGACATTATTATATTAATTCTATGGTCTTGTACATTATTATATTAATTCTGTGGGGATGTACATTATTATATTAATTCTATGGTGCTGTACATTATTATATTAATTCTTTGGTCATGTATAGAGATGAGCGAACAGTGTTCTATCGAACACATGTTCGATCGGATATCAGGGTGTTCGCCATGTTTGAATCGAATCGAACACCGCGTGGTAAAGTGCGCCAAAATTCGATTCCCCTCCCACCTTCCCTGGCGCCTTTTTTGCACCAATAACAGCGCAGGGGAGGGACAGGAACTACGACACCGGGGGCATTGAAAAAAATTGGAAAAAGTCATTGGCTGCCGAAATCAGGTGACCTCCAATTTAGACGAATAGTGGATTTCAAATCCGGGTCATATGAGAATGTGAACTTTGTGACTATGAGACAGGGATAGCTGTACAGGCAGGGATAGCTAGGGATAACCTTTATTTAGGGGGGAATGTTATTAAAAATAACTTTTTGGGGCTCTATCGGGTGTGTAATTGTGATTTTTGTGAGATAAACTTTTTCCCATAGGGATGCATTGGCCAGCGCTGATTGGCCGAATTCCGTACTCTGGCCAATCAGCGCTGGCCAATGCATTCTATTAGCTTGATGAAGCAGAGTGTGCACAAGGGTTCAAGCGCACCCTCGGCTCTGATGTAGCAGAGCCGAGGCTGCACAAGGGTTCAAGCGCACCCTCGGCTCTGATGTAGGAGAGCGAGGGTGCACTTGAACCCTTGTGCACCCTCGGCTCTGCTACATCAGAGCCGAGGGTGCGCTTGAACCCTTGTGCACACTCTGCTTCATCAAGCTAATAGAATGCATTGGCCAGCGCTGATTGGCCAATGCATTCTATTAGCCCGATGAAGTAGAGCTGAATGTGTGTGCTAAGCACACACATTCAGCTCTACTTCATCGGGCTAATAGAATGCATTGGCCAGCGCTGATTGGCCAGAGTACGAAATTCGGCCAATCAGCGCTGGCTCTGCTGGAGGAGGCGGAGTCTAAGATCGCTCCACACCAGTCTCCATTCAGGTCCGACCTTAGACTCCGCCTCCTCCAGCAGAGCCAGCGCTGATTGTCCGAATTCCGTACTCTGGCCAATCAGCACTGGCTAATGCATTGTATTGGCGTGATGAAGCAGTGCTGAATGTGTGTGCTTAGCACACACATTCAGCTCTACTTCATCAGGCTAATAGAATGCATTGGCCAATCAGCGCTGGCCAATGCATTCTATTAGCGTGAACTGAGTTTGCACAGGGGTTCTAGTGCACCCTCGGCTCTGCTACATCAGATTGCTACATCTGATGTAGCAGTGCCGAGTGTGCATCAGATGTGTAGTTGAGCAAAACTGACTCAGCACTGCTAAGTCTCTGCATTCGCATAGGAATGCATTGGCCAGCCTTCGGCCAATCAGCGCTGGCTCTGCCGGAGGAGGCGGAGTCTAAGGTCGGACCTGAATGGAGACTGGTGTGGAGCGATCTTAGACTCCGCCTCCTCCAGCAGAGCCAGCGCTGATTGGTCGAGTTCCGTACTCTGGCCAATCAGCACTGGCCAATGCATTTCTATGGGGAAAAGTTAGCTTGCGAAAATCGCAAACTGACAGGGATTTCCATGAAATAAAGTGACTTTTATGCCCCCAGACATGCTTCCCCTGCTGTCCCAGTGTCATTCCAGGGTGTTGGTATCATTTCCTGGGGTGTCATAGTGGACTTGGTGACCCTCCAGACACGAATTTGGGTTTCCCCCTTAACGAGTTTATGTTCCCCATAGACTATAATGGGGTTCGAAACCCATTCGAACACTCGAACAGTGAGCGGCTGTTCGAATCGAATTTCGAACCTCGAACATTTTAGTGTTCGCTCATCTCTAGTCATGTACATTATTATATTAATTCCATGGGGCTGTACATTATTATATTAATTTCATTGTGCTGTACATTATTGTATTAATTCCATGGTGCTGTACATTATTATATTAATTCCAATGTGCTGTACATTATTATATTAATTCTATGGGGCTGTACATTATTATATTAATTCCATGGTTCTGTACATTATTATATTAATTCCATGGTTCTGTACATTATTATATTAATTCCATGGGGCTGTACATTATTATATTAATTCCATGGGGCTGTACATTTTAGCTTTTACACACAATTCACAAAATAAGTACAATAATAACAGTGACCAATTGGTACAGCCAGACAGAGGGCCCTGCCCGCAAGGGCTTAAAATTTATAAAAGGGATAGCGAGAGAAGGTGAGGGCAGAGGCTGTACAGATGGTGGTGTGATGACAGTAGTGTTATTGGAGGTTGTAGGCCTTCCTGAATAGGTGAGTCCTCTTGAAGTTTGTGATTATGGGGGTCAGTCTTATGTGTTATTGTAGTCTGGAGTATGGGGGATGCACATGAAGAGTCTTTGAGGTAGTTGCGTGAAGTGCAGATAAGAGCAGAGCAAAGTAGGAGTACATGAAAAGATCAGAGGTTACGTGTGGGCAGGTGCCAAGATATAAGGTCAGAGATATATAGAGGACATGTTGTGTGTTTGTATGTCAGTGTTAGCATTAACATCTGTGAAGTCTCAGCAGCGCGTTTCTGTCCCTGATGGCCGGTCACCATGGTTCAGAATAATAACAATACTAATATCAATTGCAACCAATAATAATGGCGCTAATAAGAGTGTTTATTCTTTGTTCTACTTCTATAACTAGTTACATGTGCTGTATTGCACTTTCATTCATAGACTAATTTATATTTCATATCTATGACCAAGGGATGCAGAAGATTTTCTGTAGGAAATACCTATATAGTCCATTAGGCCTTCTGAATTTATGATGATAAATCCCTCGATGTTCAGTCATGACAGAGATGAGATTTTCTAATGAATAATGACTGTAGATATGATCCCAGCGGTTTGCTAGGACAGAGATTTGCAAGTCTAATTGTTTAGAATTTTTCCAAATCCAATACAAATTTTATTGCCTCAAATAGCTTTGCAGAGTTTTATTTCAAATATTCACTTTTTACTAATTATAGTGCTTTCATTGGGTTAGGCAAGGCCAAAAATTAATGTATCAATTTATCCTTAATCTATCCTTAAAATAGGTCATTCATTTGTAATGGGAGTTGAGGGTGTGGGTCTGACACCTGACTCCACAACTATCAGCAGTTTGCACAATGTACAGAGTCAGAAGCCATTGGGTCCATACATTGACTGCTAAGTTGTTCCTCAGCTCCCATTCAAATGAATGTCGGGCCCACAATGGTTTGATATTAAAGACCTATCTTGAAGGTAGGTCTTTCATTTTGGGCTTCAGATAACCCTCTTTGAAGCAGAGATCTAACTTGGGGATATGTTCCAGTGAAAAATTTGTAACAGGGCTCACCACTAGAGATGAGCGAGTAGTATTTGATCGAGTAGGTATTCGATCGAATACTACGGTATTCAAAGTACTTGTACTCGATCGAGTACCACTCGCTATTTTAATGGAAAAGTTTGATGCAGAACCAGCATTGATTGGCCGAATGCTATACAGTTGGCCAATCAACGCTGGTTCTTCTAATACCTTTAGAAGTCTTCTCCGTGCAGCTTCCCCGCGGCGTTTTCCGGCTCTGAATTCACTCTGCCAGGCATCGGGCCTGGACAGAGCCGACTGCGCATGCCCGCGCTACAAGAAAATGGCCGCTTTGACTGTAAGCGGCCATTTTCTTGTAGTGCGGGCATGCGCAGTCGGCATTAGCAGTGTTTTCTAATATAGAAGAGGGGCCTTCGGGTTCCCTAAGAACTAACGACTGAGTATTACCCATATAGAACTATAGTTGTGCTATAACTGGACCTCCACCTATACACTGTCTACCAATGAGTATTTGGACATCCATGCAAATGAAGATATCTGCGGTTGTGATGTACATCACACCTTCCGCCATTAAATAGGAAACAGCATTGGCATTACTCGAATGCAAGATGCCACAAAGTGCAGAGTTGTCCAATTTCGAGAAAGGGGTAATTGTGGGGTACCACAGAAATGGTTGATCCTTAAGGGACATAGCAAGCAAATTGAATTACCCAAAATCAACAGTGACCTATGTGATTACGAAGTGGAAGGTGAACGGTGATTATCGGAATGTGCCCCGAGTCGGCAGACCCCCGAAACTGGGAGATAGAGACTGACGAGTGCTGGCCAGAGAAACCGCACCCAACCGATGGCTCACATACACCAGGAGTGTCACCAGGTATCCGGGAGTATTGTGTCGCTCAATCCCATCTGGAAGGAAGTATCTGCTGGGAAATACCAACTATTGTGTATGAAGAAATGTTGTTTTCCTATTCTACCAAAGGGGTTCAAATACTTATTGGTAGACAGTGTATGTGCCATATAAAGAGTAAATCTCTTTGAGTTTCCTGGCCTATACGGACTACATTATAACCTTGTAGTGCTATACAGTAGTTGTGCCCCTCTAAAAGCAAGTGATGCTTTAATCTAAAAACTTCCATCTTTATGTTTCATCCATTATTTTTGAAGCAGAATTCCCTAGATGACATCGAGATGGTCCATTAAATATTCTGTAGGACTTTGAATAGGACCATCATCTACCCCATTATGTAGTGTCAACTGATCCTATATCTCTACATAAGGTAGTCTGGTTTAAGAAAACCTTTTCAGAAACCCCATTAGTTACCAATGAGGGCTCCCAGGTCATCTATTAGTCAGGGTTTCCTCCTCTGGTAGATGGTACTCATAGGTGTGATCGGTACTCATATCTTCTTTGCTGGGAATAGAATGAAAACCTATGGCAGGATTTTTCTACATATTACACATGGTAATGGAGGTCTTATCAACAGGACATCCCATGATCAGTTTATTAAAAAAATAAAAACTAGGGGACAATATTCACGGAAGTTGTCACAATCTACTAGAAATACAAATACAAATGTCCTGAATTACTAAGGCCTACTACCCAAGATAGTGAAAAAAGTTCATGTGATGGAAGTTTTTGAGATTATTTTTGCCAACCCATCTTAGTGGACCACCAAAAAATAGAATATGTCCAATTTTTGTTAAATTTCACAAATCTGTCAATATACTCAAATATATGAAGGATCCGTGAAAACAGATGCCTCAGTATCCACAGAATTTTTTGGCAACTTATTTTTACGCAGAATCTGCCTCAAAATCTGTTGCCAAAAACAGCTCCCTATGACTTCAATGGTATCCGCTCACTTGTTTTTTCCACTAGCTGACTCACTCGGGCACTACTGTGCACGCTGCGGGGCTATTTTTGTAGTAGTTCTAAGTTCCTCTACACTCGAGAACCTCTTCATTCCAGAAGAACAGAAGATCAAGGAATGGAAGAGCCAGGACAGGAGGGCGTCACTGGAATAAGAAAAAAGAGGAAAGCGTGACAGCAAGATGACGTAGGGCAGTGTACGACCACCCACCAGGTAAGTATAATTTGCATATTCGTTCTTAGGGTATTATTTTAAAACGGGGGGATGGGGTGTTAAAACAAGATTAGCAGTGCCTGAATAGCCTTTTTAAAGGCTATTCAGGCATATGTGGGGCTCATACGGCATAATTTTGCTGATAGAGCCCCTTTAAAGACCCCAATGGATTGTTAATTGGGGAACACTTAAAGCGCAGGGTCTTGAAGCTATATACAGTGTGTATGGGAGTATTCCAGCTACCACTGATGGCAGAGGTCTGGGGAAGGTGGAGCAGGCTGATGGATTTCAACATGACCATTCCTTTTGTTCTAAAGAGAGATAAGGGCCCCATTAATGGACCACCAAAAATAGGACATTTCTTATTTTTGTTCATTTTCACAAATTTGTTAATAGATTCAAATCTATGAAGGATCCAAATTCTCCACGGAAGCCAAGGACCCTTTTTTCCCCCGTTCATGCGCATGAAGTCTAAGCCCTATAATGTCATCAAAATATTTGACTTATTATTCTGTTGGCGTAAAGAAAATTCCCCATTATCAGATCTTCTTGGGGAAAAAATAGTCCTAAAAAAAACCCCAAAAAATAAAAATTTCCTGTATCTCGATTCTAATTTAGACGTCCAAAAATAAGATATTGGCAGACCACAGTTTACGACGGAGTAAATTAATGAAGCCGTGAAGCTAATTTTTGCTGTAGATGTGAACAACAGAATCGTTCAGGTTGAAAACAATGCAAATGAAGGAGAAATGAGACAATGACTGACAAGGTTCTTTGTTCTTGTAATTGTACTCTGCAGTGCGCTATAATCCATTAACATTTTTCTACTAGGGCAATGTGTATATTATTAATCACTTATCTTGAGCTTACTGTTCTGTAATGGTAATATACCCTTGTAAACCTCTGAAATTAATACGATAATATCTAGAAAATATTCATGTCAGGCTTATTTACAATAATATTTAGAAGATTTTTATATTTTGAAGTGGATAAGTGCCTGGAGTTGTAATGAGTTTATCTATTACAGTACATGAAAAGATCTTGAGTACATTGTTTACCAACTGTTCACATATTACTTGATATTACGCAAGGAAATAGGGTGCTACATAGATATACAGTATGGGGTTATTCTATGGGAATGTCGAAACGGTTGTAATAGAGATTGATTTAGACAACAGAGTCTACTGGACAGAGAAATCACTGCTATAGGGGGATGCCCAGATAACACAGATAAGTTACCCCATGGGACATTGAGGGCAGGATTTGTCACATGATGAGCACAATAGTGTTTGTTGGTTGAAAATTTTTTCATGAGTTGGTTGAGAAACACTGGACTAGACAGTCTAAAGATAGGCCAGATCCAAAAGGAGGTGGTTGCAATAGTCAACCATATGAAGCCAACAGCACAGTTGCATAGACTAGGGTTATCTAAATTCAGTGCCTTTTGTCCCTTAAATATTTGGTAAATATGCAATTGAGCAGTCCGGAACACCAAGGGCTTCTCCATTGCGCCAGACTGTTATAATTTGCCACCTTGCCCCTACCTTCCTTGATAACATGGCTAGGGAGAGATGCTCAATAGAGATGAGCGAGTAGTACTCGATCAAGTAGGTATTCGATGAAATACTATGGTATTCGAAATACTCGTACTCGATCGAGTGCCACTCGCTGTTCGAATGTAAAAGTTCGATGCAGAACCAGCATTGATTGGCCAAATGCTATACAGTCAGCCAATCAACGCTGGTTCTTCTCCTACCTTTAGAAGTCTTCTCCGTGCAGCTTCCCCACAGCGTCTTCCAGCTCTTCATTCACTCTGACAGGCATCGGGCCTGGGCGGAGCCGACTGCGCATGTCCGCTTGTAGTGCTGGCACGCGCAGTTGGCTCTGCCCAGGCCCGAGCCTGGCAAAGTGAATGAAGAGCCGGAAGACGCCGCAGGGACACTGCAAGGAGAAGACTTCTCGGAGGATCCAGCCTGACCCTCACTCGTGGACTTAGTAAGTATAATTTGATCGAACGTTGCCTACCCCTGAAACGAGCATTTTCCCCCTATAGACTATAATAGGGTTCGATATTCGATTAGAGTAGTCGAATATTGAGGGGCTACTCGAAACGAATATCGAACCTCGAACATTTTACTGTTTGCTCATCTCTAATGCTCAAGTCTCACCTTACCAGGTATCTTGTGTCATTGGTGCATGTGTAGTACAACCTGTCTCTTTTGGACGTACTGTGATGCAAGTGCATGCACCCATTATGGGTGGACTAGAGAATAAGGGCCCAGATAAGACTTGAGCGTCACTTCCTCGCCCTTTCCACGAAGAAGAGGGAGGTGAATTACAGTGCAGCAGGCCATAGCAATCTGGAGCACTGGAGACCCTTCAGTCATTTGCATATTTACTTTTCCAAGCCTATATCAGCAGTGGAGGCCCAAATTTGGAAGGGACAAAGGGCGCTGGATTCAGGTGACCCTAAGCTATGTAACTGTGCTGTTTGCTTCATGTGATCAATACTGGGGACAGACTGCATTTAACATCCAGCATTGGCCGCTGCATTAAATCTGGCGTATTTTCTGCCTAATTATTAGTAAATCTGGACCAGTGTTTCAAGCATATGTCTAAGAAAAGGAGAAAAAATGGGAAATGATAGAGCGCTAATGGCAGCAGGATCCGTAATAATCCTAAAATAAAATAAAAATAAATTATGTGGATGGGTAAGATAAATTGGTTCTGTTTTTTGCTTCAAGGACATGAACAATGACATAAAACAGCTAACGCGTTTAACACCGGGTGGGTATCTTCTTCAGGCCAAGCAGGAGGTGTCCTACAATAGTGTTAGAACCCAGGCTCTAAGGTTCTAAGGCTATTACTGGACACCTCCTGTTTGGCCTGAAAAAGACACCTGCCCGGTGTCGAAACGCGTAGCCATTTTATGCCATTGGTCATGTCCTTGAAGCAATAAACAGAACCAATCTATCTTACCCAACCACATTGTATATTTTTATTTTATTTTTAGGTTTATTACAGATCCTGCTGCCATTACCGCTCTATCTTTTCCTGTTTTTTCTACTTTTTTCTATTTTCACTACCATCCACTGTATGAAACAGTGTCTAGGTAAGAGCTGCAATTGGCCTGGTGGGTTCCTGACAGGAGTCCATTATTTCCACCAGATGGGCGCCAGGTCACCAGTTTTATATTTTTCTCTAAGCAGGTTACACATGACCGTGTGCTAGTCATCAACCATGAATGAACATCATGGTTGGTACATGGTTGGCACATGGATGTCACCCGTGTACCACTCATGCACTGGCACCTCATTCAATGAATAGGGCCGCTAAATTGGACAGGAACCATATTTTGTGGCCCGGATTGCTGGCCCGCACATAGGTCTATGTGATTCACGGTCATATGCACGGGCCAATAGAAATGAATGGGTCAGTGTGCTATCCAGGGAAAACCCGGCTACCACACTGACTTATCACATGCTCGTGTGCAAGGAGATTTAGACCTTCAGGTTTATTTTGCAGTCTGCATTTGTGTTATAGGGTGCAGGCCGCTTGGTGAAAATTGACTTTTACTCAGACGATAGAATTAAACTTATATTTTACCCCTTAACCCCTTCTTTCTAGTTGCTTTCTGATTGTTCCATCTGGTATATAGAAATCGAGGTATAGGATTATAGCATTCATCTTACAGACACTCTCACAACAATAGACACTTTTGATACCTAAACCCTGCAAACCTTTGGGTCATATAACATCTTTACCAAGGACAGAACCTTTCGAAGAAAGCCTCGGAATTGTTTTGTAATTGGAGAGTGCGGCTCCTTCCCCATTGTGTCCCATTGTATGGTAAGGTGCAAAGACTTTCTTTACTGCTATTTAGGACTCCTTTCTTAAATAAACTAAAATATCAAATCTTCCTATCGGGGTTGAATAGCTGGAGATGATTAAACGAAAATCAATTAAGGTTTCAAAACGTCTCTGACACTTTTTAGAACGATCTTACACGGACGTTATATACAGACGTAATGTATTTCTCCTGCCTTTAAATTGCATATACAAGTTTGTATGGAGGTGATTTGTAAAGCGCACTATTAATTTTGTGTCGTCTTGAATTTCGGAGATCCTTGGAAATTGAATAGTTCTTTTATATAGTTTTTATTTTTGAAATAAATTAGAAATCCTTGTGAACCTTGTGTAATATGTTAGGAACAATGTGTCCTTGAGCAGTGGAAATAGTTTTAATCATGGGGTATAGCCTAATAAAACGTCTTATATTTATTGCACTCTTCCTTTTATTTTAGTTGTATTTACATTTTTAGGTAGGTTCAAGAATACGAGAACCTTTTTTTTTTTCTCAACCTTGTACATTAAGCAAATACAGTCCTATGAAAAAGTTTGGGCACCCCTATTAATCTTAATCATTTTTTGTTCTAAATATTTTGGTGTTTGCAACAGCCATTTCAGTTTGATATATCTAATAACTGATGGACACAGTAATATTTCAGGATTGAAATGAGGTTTATTGTACTAACAGAAAATGTGCAATATGCATTAAACCAAAATTTGACCGGTGCAAAAGTATGGGCACCCTTATCATTTTATTGATTTGAATTCCCCTAACTACTTTTTACTGACTTACTGAAGCACAAAATTGGTTTTGTAACCTCAGTGAGCTTTGAACTTCATAGCCAGATGTATCCAATCATAAGAAAAGGTATTTAAGGTGGCCAATTGCAAGTTGTTCTACTATTTGAATCTCCTCTGAAGAGTGGCATCATGGGCTACTCAAAACAACTCTCAAATGATCTGAAAACAAAGATTGTTCAACATAGTTGTTCAGGGGAAGGATACAAAAAGTTGTCTCAGAGATTTAACCTGTCAGTTTCCACTGTGAGGAACATAGTAAGGAAATGGAAGACCACAGGGACAGTTCTTGTTAAGCCCAGAAGTGGCAGGCCAAGAAAAATATCAGAAAGGCAGAGAAGAAGAATGGTGAGAACAGTCAAGGACAATCCACAGACCACCTCCAAAGAGCTGCAGCATCATCTTGCTGCAGATGGTGTCACTGTGCATCGGTCAACTATACAGCGCACTTTGCACAAATAGAAGCTGTATGGGAGAGTGATGAGAAAGAAGCCGTTTCTGCACGTACGCCACAAATAGAGTTGCCTGAGGTATGAAAAAGCACATTTGGACAAGGCAGCTTCATTTTGGAAACAAAAATTGAGTTGTTTGGTTATAAAAAAAGGCGTTATGCATGGCGTCCAAAAAGAAACAGCATTCCAAGAAAAACACTTGCTACCCACTGTAAAATTAGGTGGAGGTTCCATCATGCTTTGGGGCTGTGTGGCCAATGCTGGCATCGGGAATCTTGTTAAAGTTGAGGGTCGCATGGATTCCACTCAGTATCAGCAGATTCTTGAGAATAATGTTCAAGAATCAGTGACGAAGTTGAAGTTACGCCGGGGATGGATATTTCAGCAAGACAATGATCCAAAACACCGCTCCAAATCCTCAGGCATTCATGCAGAGGAACAATTACAATGTTCTGGAATGGCCATCCCAGTCCCCAGACCTGAATATCATTAAACATCTGTGGGATGATTTGAAGCGGGCTGTCCATGCTCGGCGACCATCTAACTTAACTGAACTTGAATTGTTTGTCCAAAATACCTTTATCCAGGATCCAGGAACTGATTAAAAGCTACAGGAAGCGACTAGAGGCTGTTATCTTTGCAAAAGGAGGATCTACTAAATATTAATGTCACTTTTCTGTTGAGGTGCCCATACTTTTGCACCGGTCAAATTTTGGTTTAATGCATATTGCACATTTTCTGTTAGTACAATAAACCTCATTTCAATCCTGAAATATTACTGTGTCCATCAGTTATTAGATATATCAAACTGAAATGGCTGTTATAAACACCAAAATATTTAGAACTAAAAATGATTAAGATTAATAGGGGTGCCCAAACTTTTTCATAGGACTGTAAATGCAATAAATGGAAGCTTGTCTATAATCTATAATCACACAAACAGACAGAAGTGGATACAAATACATAAAATACTTTCTTTGTAAGCTATGAGATTTGCATAATCTCAACAACAGAATCTTGACAACCATTTTGAGGCTCCTTGGGATGGGTCACATGGGAAATTGAGCTTAACCATATGTAGAGACGTCTGAGGACGGAATTCTAGATGAAGCCTGGACTTGCGCTTGCTTCAGAGAGGCACATGGATAGTAAAAGGTGAGAGCATCCAGTACTGGTTAGGTACACTGTCTACCAATAAGTATTTTGACACCCTTGCAAATGAAGATATCTGCGGTTGTGATGTACATCATGCCTTCCGCCGTTAAATAGGAAACAGCATTGGCATTAGTCTCATGCAAGATGCCACAAAGTGAAGAGTTGTCCGATTTCAAGAATGAGCTAATTGTGGGGTACCACAGAAATGGTCGATCCTTAAGAGACATAGCAAGCGAGCTGAATTACCCAAAATCGACAGTGGCCTATATGTTTACGAGAAGGTGAACAGCGATTGTCGGAATGTGCTCCAAGTTGGCAGACCCCCGAAACTGGGAGATAGAGACCGACGAGTGCTGGCCAGAGACTCCACAGCCAAACTATGGCTCACATACACCAGGAGTGTCATCAGGCATCCGGGAGTATTGTGTCGCTCAATATCATCCGTAAGGAAGAATCTGCTGGGTTCTACCGACTATTGTGTATGAAGAAATGTTGTATTTCTATTCTACCACAGGGGTCCAAATACTTATTGGTAGACAGTGTATAAGCTATTGTGCCTCGATTTCAAATATGGATGTGTAACTCCAATTTTGGACTGAAGTAATGTGTAGTAAGCAAGTCTCTTTAACTGACACCTATGTCTCTCCTAATTCTTGCTTAAGTCTATCTCTCTCATTATTTCCACACAACTTCAAGGGCACCTCAACTAAAACCAGACAGGAGACCAATATCAAAGATGTGCCCCAGGAGAAAACAACTGCAACCAACATAAACCACCACCATTGAAGCATTGCCTCTAGGGTTGAGCCGATCTTGAGATTTCAAGATCGATTTCAAAATCCGATTTCCGATCATTTTCCAGCCGATCTCGATCCCGATCTCGATCGTGAAATTTGCTCGATCGCCGATCGGAATCTAATCTTTTCCGATCCCGATCCTCAACCCTAGTCAATGCTTTTCTATGGGAAAAGTCACTTTTGGGGGTGAGCCGATCTTGAGATAACCTCCGATCTCGATCCCGCTGGAAAAGATCGGGTCGGAATTCCGATCTCGATCGTGAAATTTACTCGATCGCCGATCGGAATCCGATCTTTTCCGATCCCGATCGCTCAACCCTAATTGCCTCTCTTCACGACCAACGTCTTGGGCATCAGCCTACCATTCCTTACTGGCATCCTAATGGAGGATGGACATGCATGATCAGTTTGACCTTGTCAATGAAAAGAGAGAGGTAAGCCATTGCAAGAGACTTCAGTTTTTACTTATTTAGCCACAGAACAAAAGGATAGGCATCAAGAGTTAATATTCTAGACTCTTCGGGGTCGGGAGACCATGCAGATAGGCCAGTCCTATCAAAATTGGTGTGTATGTTTTTTTTTTCTTCTGCAGCTGATTTTATTAAGTACATACACTATACTATGACTCAATAACCAAGGCAACAGATACTTTTGTACACGGGTGAATACATTAGATAAGCACGCTCCTTATCTAGAAACCAACCAATGTCAAAAATATAATCAAGGACATCTGGAAGTCAACAAATACTTTCTCCAGGTCGGCAACTATTCCTAGTTTTTCAGCACTAAGACTGTTTTTGTATTTGTGTTATTAGTGGCAAATACACCTACAGAATTGTCCAGAATCAGAAAAAGTGTATCTTAAGAGACATCTACACCTTTGGCTGTGTTGGATTTTGCACTACTTCCCCATCTCCATAACCTATTCCGTTCCGCTCCATTCTATCACTGTGTTACTTTCTCTCTTTCATATGTATACATCCTATTCTTAAAGGGATTTTCCAGGATTTACATATTGATGAACTATTCTTAGGATATCAATATCCGATTATAGGGGTCTGACACCAGGGACCCGCACAGATCAGCACTTTGGAAACATCACAGCATTCAGTTGAGCGCCACAGTCTTGAACATTGCCTAGTGGCTGTGCTTGGTATTGCAACTCAATCTCATGGCACTAAACTGTTAAGAGACCATGTGACAAATGAATGTGACATCACTTTTCTGTGATGTGGAAGCATCGCTCACCCGAGGACCACTGCTGCTCCAAGCAACTGATCTACAGGGGTCCCCACTAGAGATGAGCGAACACTAAAATGTTTGGGGTTCGAAATCTGATTCGAACAGCCGCACACTGTTCGACTGTTCGAACGGGTTTCGAACCCCATTATAGTCTATGGGGGGAAATGCTCGTTTCAGGGGTAGGCAACATTCGACCAAATTCTACTTACCAAGTCCATGAGTGAGGGTCGGGCTGGATTCTTCTCCCTGCGCAGCTTCCCCGCGTCCTCTTCCAGCTTGAATTCACTCTGCTAGGCATTGGGCCTGGGCAGAGCCGACTGCGCATGCCCGCACTAAAAGCGTACATGCGCAGTCGGCTGTGCCCAGGCCCGATGCCTGGCAGAGTGAATTCAGAGCCGGAAGAAGACGCGGGGATGCCGCACAGGGAGAAGACTTCTAAAGGTAGGAGAAGAACCAGCGTTGATTGGCTGACTGTATAGCATTCGGCCAATCAACGCTGGTTCTGCATCGAATCTTAACTTCGAACAGCGAGTGGTACTCGATCGAGTACGAGTATTTCGAATACCGTAGTATTTGATCGAATACCTACTTGATCGAGTACTACTCGCTCATCTCTAGTCCCCACCAATCGGATATGGATGACCTTGGTCATCAATAGGTAAGTTCTGGAACACCCCTTTAATGTGAACACTTTTTTTTCCAAATCATTAAAATTTGCACTTGAAATGTGTTGACACTTTTTCCTTCCGTTAGTCAACCAATAAACAGAAGGAAGCGAGAAATGTTTGCGTTTCCCGCTGTGAAAATCGCATTCAATTAGTAATTTGTAAATGAACATAAGTTTTGAGACATATTTGCAAACATTTTGCAGCGTATCTCCATTTCAATTTGGGTGTTACGCCTTACACCATTCAGGTTTCTATGGTAACACATCCACATCCTTTTCATCTAAACCGAGTTCTGTTTAATTGATACACTAATGTATTGCTTAATACTAACTGTTAAGCAGTCTTTTGTTCCCAGGTCATATTTACGGTTCATGAATTTGCATAAAAGCATTTAATTACTTGAAACCAATCATTATTAGTAATTTCGCTTTTGTAGTTTAAAATAACTAATCCCTCATCCAGCATTTCCAAAGCAAATATTTACACTATCGAAAAAATGGGGCTTTCTTTGCTAAGGGCTGCTTCTTGTTGCGCGAAAATAGAGGATAAAATAATACCCTATTTATAAAAATCCAATGATATTTTCTATGCTATACAATCGCGGCGACAGACCACAAAATACGATGCTCATTTGTTCTGCGTACTCATCTCGCCGTTGCAATGTTACCTTTTTATTGCCGTTTTTAATGCGTTCCGAAAGCAAGAGAAAAAACTGTGTTAAGTAAAAGCAAGACCTTAGTGACCGATTCTATTTCTTCTTTCTATACAGTACAATAGTAAAGGAAAGAGATCGTTAGACAATTACATATTATTTAAATCAGGTTCTATTATATGTTTGTTTTTTGTTTTTTTCCATATTTTGATGGGTTTTTTTTACTCGAACAGCTATATAAATCATAGTTTAGTTTTCACCTGCCCCTGAGCCACACACAATAGGCTTTGCTGTGTAGAATTGCACAGACATCTCATTGTTATGTGCCGAGATTTGTTTCCTCAAATATTCATAAGGTTAAGCCCTCTGGTTCATTTCAGACCGAACTAAAGTAAGAATTCTTATTATACTGTCCATTGATTCCAGAGTCTACTGTAAACCAACAATACAGTCACATTGAATTCCTTCTTTGGACAAAAAGATGACTCTGAGGACCAGGAATAAGCAAAGCAATTCAGATTGAACCGGATTTGACCTGAATATTGAAAAGTTTCAGGTTTAACCCCTAATTTTGGGGGTTCATCAACCACAAAGGACCATTATACTCTAGGGCAAGGGTGCCGAATACGTCGATCGCGATCTACCGGTCGATCGCAAAGGATGTATGGGTCGATCGCGGGATGCAGCCAGGGATCCCCGGTGTCTGTTTGTTCACAGCGCAGGCTGAGAGTCGACTCTCAGCCTGCGCTGTGAACAAGCACTCCGGACACTTGCAGGCCGGGCAGCAGCAGCTCCGGGGGATGACGCGCTCCCCGCTCTTAGGGATGGAGGAGTCGGGGTGCTGCTTGTTCACAGTGCAGGCTAAGAGTCATCTCCGGACACTGGCAGGTGGGGATGCCGCAGCCCCAGCCTATCAGTGTTCAGAGATAACTCTCAGCTTGCGCTGTGAACAAGCAGACAGCGGAGATCCTTGGACGGCCACAGAACTCCGCTGTCTCCTGCTCTCACACTCCGCCCACATGTCCGCCCCGGCCACACCCACAAGAAGTGGGTAGTAGATCTTTTGCCTTGGTCAGTTTATAAAGTAGCTCACATGCTGAAAAAGTGTGAGCACCCCTGTTCTAGGGTCTCTAATAGGTGGAGGACCAGGGGAGAGAGAAAACATCAAAAACAGTAATACTCACTTTGCCTCACCTCTCCTGGGTATCTGGTTGCATCCTGTGGACTCCGCTCATCCTCTTTTGACTGTTTTTTTATGTTTATGCACCTCCTTGGGGCTTCCACTTATTATCTTTTGGAGTCTGAAGAGACCCTAGAGCAGGGGTAGGGAACGTTCTCCAGCTGTTGCAAAACTACAACTCCCAGCATGCATACTTGCTCTGCTGTTCTTGGAACTCCCATGGAAGTGAATGGAGCATGTTGGGAGTTGTAGTTTCACAGCAGCTGGAGAGCCGAAGGTTCCCTATCCCTGCTCGAGAGTATATTAGTCCTTTGTGGATGATGAACCGTAAAAATATCGCAACAAACTTTAAACTTTGGAATATTCAAGTCAAATCTGGTTCAATCTGAATTGGTTCACTTATTCCTAGTCCTCAGAGTCATTTTATTGGCCGAAGAGGAAATTCAACGTGATTGTACTGTTGGTTTACAGTAAACTCTGGAATAATTGGATTCAAACACAATTTCTAAGTAAACAATAAAGTGATTTCATAAGATAAGTAGCATATAAAAGTAAACAAGTAGTCACTTAGTCTCGGTTTACTCGGGGAAGCTCAGTTACTAGCATCAATACCCAATATGGTGAATATCAAAAAATGTGATCCTAAGACATTTGTCCAGGTATGCTTTCCTTAAAGAGGATCTTCCATGTCCTCCTGCAGCTGCAGTTTTACCGCTACCACTAGAAAGTCGCCAGTGCACTGAATACCCATTATGTGTTCCTGGGCTGGAGATATCAGTGCCATTAGTTTGAGCTCCGATCTCTCCTCACTGTCAGAAGGACGTTCCTGAGAGTCTAACTTGGCTGTGAGGAACGCCTTGTCCAGGACAATAGTAGTCTATAGCCCTGTACGGTCAGAGGGGGCTTTCCTTACTGCCCAGCGATGACGCTAAGCTGTGAGTAACGCCCCCCACTCCCCACCCCAGAACAAGTCTATGGATGAGTACTGCTGTCTGGAGGGGTCTTCCGCAAAACCCAAGTACACTTTCAGGAACGCCCTTTTGATAGTGGTAAGAGATCAGTGCTGAAAATAACAGCACCAATATCTCCAGCCTCGAGGCATATAACGGGAAAGCCAACCGGTCGCAGAATTCAGTGCACTGGCGGCTTTCTAGCAGTATATAAAACCATATGTGCCCGAGGACACATCCTCTTTAAAGATGTGCAATTACCTTTCCTATTTGCCCCCAAAATTCCTGATTCTAGAAGTTTCATGACCACTTGTATTTAGTATAAATTCTTGAACCGAAAAGTAAAAGCAATGATAATCAACAAGGGTTTGGGTATGTACAGGGATTTATGAAATCTTCACCTTTCACACTTCCTTGAGAAGCCTCTTAATATTTCAGTTGTGTCTTATGGCAGCCAGAGACTTGATTTAAACTTCTGTACAGAACACCAGTCTTAATAAATTCTCCCCTATGTGTCACGTATTATACTTGCGTTTTCTTACGGAGTGTCCTTTGTGTTTGGGGGATGATGACGACCTTTGTGAATATCCGATGCTTGCATCCATCATGGGATGAGAGCAACAATCTTTAACAGTGATAGAGTTATGGACACAGACAGGGCCCCCTCCATCCAGGCCTGTTCCCATACACTCTAATGTAAACAGCATGACGAAAGCTTTCTGTCTTCATTAGAGATGAGCGAACAGTAAAATGTTCGAGGTTCGATATTCGTTTCAATTACCCCCTCAATATTTGACTACTCTAATCGAATATCGAACCCTATTATAGTCTATGGGGGGGAAATGCTCGTTTCAGGGGTAGGCAACATTCGATCAAATTATACTTACCAAGTCCACGAGTGAGGGTCGGGCTGGATCCTCCGAGCAGTCTTCTCCGTGCAGCGTCCCTGCGGCGTCTTCCGGCTCTGAATTCAGTCTGCCAGGCATCAGGCCTGGGCAGAGCCGACTGTGCATGCTCGCACTACAAGCGGCAGAGTGAATTCAGAGCCAGAAGACGCCGCGGGGACGCTGCACGGAGAAGACTTCTAAAGGTAGGAGAAGAACCAGCATTGATTGGCCGACTGTATAGCATTTGGCCAATCAATGCTGGTTCTGCATCAAACTTTTACATTCGAACAGCGAGTGGTACTCGATCAAGTACGAGTATTTCGAATACCGTAGTATTCGATCGAATACCTACTTGATCGAGTACTACTCGCTCATCTCTACTCTTCATGTTTGTTACTTTTGTAGAAACGTAAAAAAACATGGAAGAAAACTTCCATCATAGCATGTGAGTGAATGTATACAGACACCAGACAGAAGGTGCTCCATATGCATGCTACAGTTAATGTCCAGTGCTCTCATCCTATGACGGATAAGAACAAAGGACATTCATAATGGCAGTAAATGTGAACTTACTCTTAGGCAACAGACTGCTACCTCTATGCCTACACACTGAGACAAGACCTTTAACCTACAATTGAAAGAAAAAAGTTCTACAGGTGTTGGTGCTAACTATTGGGCCAAAGAGAGCCCAAGTTTACCTTTTAGGCAAAGTATACAATTTGAATCTGATATTTCAAGGTTGTAAATGCGTTACAATGTTACCGATTCACCGTTTGCCTACATAATAGGCAATATTTTATTACCAACCAAGTCATTGACTGTTCCGCACACGGTGTACTATATTTGTCTTTTCTTTGCACACATGCTGAGTTCAAGATTTTATGCCACGGTAAATGTGTGCATTGTCTATGTCCTATGCATATTAAGCATATATTTTTCCACTGAGCTAGACAAGCTGGTATGTACAGAATTCTAAGTGCATCTTCTGTGCTCATTGTTCTGCGCATTGTATAATCATTTAAATATTCTGAGCTGAACGTCCTGTATGGGCCTTTCTAAATTAACCCTTCACTGACATGGCAAATCACTCCTGATGGATGTTGATGAGTTGTATTTAATGCATACAAAGGTATGTGAAGCTGATAGGATTGTTAATGCAACCGCTGTATTAATTGATACATTAATTAGTGTACCGGGGGTGGCAGTCGGAAAATATACCGTATGTCTATGAACTGCCAAATGAGTATAATTTATAGAGAAACATCATGCTATAGAAATTAAAACTATAATTAATCCAGTGCATCGCGTTCTAGACAACAAATGTCTGGGTTACACATATAAATTATGTATGTATAATCATTGTATGATCATTGGGCTCAACATACCTGAAGTGCAGTAGCCAACATAAGGATGTATATACTGAAAATTTCATTGTACCGTAAATGTTATAGCTCAACCACGCTTAACTCCTTTCAAATTTTGGGACTTGAAAATGTTAATGTATCTGTGCAGGACCTGTAAATTTTTAGGATCTGTGTAGGACCTGTAAATCTTTAGGATCTGTGTAGGACCTGTAAATTTGTAGGACCTGTCTAGAACCTGCAAAAATGTAGGACCTGTGTAGGCCTGTAAAATTGTTGGACTTGTGTAGGACCTGAAAATTTTAATGCATCTGTGTAGGACCTGTAATTCTGCAAGACCTGTGTAAGACCTATACATTTGCAAAACCTGTGTAGGAACTGTAAATTTGTAGGGTCTGTGTGGACCTGTTAAGAACCTGTAAAATTGAATGTACTTATGTAAAAACTGTGAATGTGAATGCACCTGTGTAGGACCTCTAAATCTACAAGACCCGTGTAGGACCTGTAAATTTGTAGGATCTGTGTAAGACCTGTAAATTTTGTAGGAACTGTGTAGAACCTGTAAATGTGTAGGTCCTTTGTAGAACCAGGGAAATTGTAGGACCTGTTTAGAACCTTTAAATTTGAATGTACCTGTGTAGGACCTGTAAATTTGTAGGATCTGTGTAGGACCTGTAAATTTTGAGGACCTGTCTAGAACCTGTAAAATTGTAGGACCTGTGTAAGACCTGAAAATTTCAATGTAACTATGTAGGACCTGTAAATTTTCAAAACCTATGCAGAACTTGTAATTTGTAGGACCTGTGTAGAACCTGTAAAATTGTAGAACCTCTGTAGGACCTGTAAATTTGAATGCACTTGTGTAGGACCTGTACATTTTGTAAAACCTGTAAATGTGTAGGTCCTCTGTAGAACCAGTAAAATTGTTGTACCTGTGTAGGACCTGTAAATTTGCAGACCTGAGATCAATCACACTAAGCTCCATTTAAAGGGCTTGAAATTAAAAATTTGATATTCCAGCACTTGTCACACAGTCTAAATAAACTTGAAATTACAATATTAATTTGTCATTGGTGAAGCACAAAAATGTAGGGTTCTTCCACACCCAGAATTTTTGGGAAATTATTCTAAAATAGTTCTTCTCTAGGCATAGTTCATGCAACTGTTGTGTTTCCAAATTGTAAAATCTATTGGTTTACGGGCATGTTCTTTGTAGATATGAATTTCTGTGTGTCTTTTTCTAGATCTGCAGTCATTTATACTGTACATGCTCCATACAAGGTCTGTCTGTACGGACACTTTTGGATTATTGTGACAGCTGCTATGTAGCCATAGGGGTTGTAACGATCAGAGACAATTTTCAGCATTGTTACTTCACATGATTGGATATTTTTATCTCATTATTTTATTGTTAAAGCCGTAGGACAGCATATAGCTGGTAGCAGAACAGCAGGTATACTAATAATTGGAAGATCGGTAACTCTCCCAAAAGTCTGGAAAATACTAGACTTTGAGAAAGTTAAGCTGCTGTGAAGTCTTCATTAGGCCACATGCCGAACTTATGCTTGCCATTGAGAATCTTTAAATTTTCAAAGGATTGGGAAATAGAGAAGAACATGTTATTTCTATATAAAGGGAGTAAAAGTGGAGATGCCTTAAGAAGTTTGTTAAGATGTTAACTAGGACTTCTCATGATAGAGCTTTTGGAGGGTCAATTTATTTTCAGAAGGGTCGCCCATATTGAAGGCTTGTACAGTTGCGACTCTAGCCACAGGGTACATTAACACATTGTGGTCAAATCGTAGCAATTTTGGAAAATGTATTGCAAAATCAGAATATGTTGTAAGCATGGTACAATAAATTGTGATTTGACTAAATCATGTGAAATTTATATTAGGTAAAAAAAATAAAGTAAAAAAACATACCTGCACCGGGTGCTCTGGGGTCTCCCAGTGCGTTCTTGTTTTGCTGCTCTTCTGTCTTGTTTGGCCGGAAATCCTGGCCTGGCTGAGTTGTCAGGGGCCTCAGAAGTCACGTGTGAGACACCAGAGGATCGGGGACAGGTGAACTTGTTTTTTGGGGGGGCTTTTTACCCTTCCATGGTGAAAATAAATAAAATATCATGGACAAACCCCAGGTTACAAGGCAGGGCAGGGACACCTCGGTTTGACAGATTTACTATAGCACATGCCAGAGTTGTAGTTGAAATATACCGCAGACTGTGGCTGATGTAGGTTTCAAATCTGGAACATGAAACCTCTAATAATCTAGGAATGTCACCAATTTATCACCCAGCATCAGACACTATGAGTCTATCAGCGAAACCCAGCATGTCAACCCAGCCTTGCAGATAGATAGGTTAGACTCACCAGAACCAATTATATCACCCCAGCCATGCAGATAGATAGGTTAGAGTCACCAGAACCCAGTGTATCACCCCAACCCTGCAGATAGATAGGTTAGTGTCACCAGAATCCATTATATCATCCCAACCCTGCAGATAGATAGGTTAGGGTAATCAGAACCCAGAATATGAACCAAGCCCTGCAGATAGATAGGTTAGTGTCACCAGAACCAACATATCACCCCAGTCCCGCAGATAGATAGTTTAAGGTCACCAGAACCCAGTATATCACCCCTGTCCTGCAGATAGATAAGTTAGGGTCATCAGAATCCACATACAAACCCAGCCCCGCAGATAGATAAGTTAGAGTCATAAGAACCAGAATATCACCCCAGCCCTGCAGATAGATAGGTTAGGGTCAACTGAATCAAATAGAGTTTTCCTCTTGTAAATGTGTGCCTCTATTACTAAGATGTCACTATTGGAGCAACAAGGGCATTGATGCTTACCTCTTTGGAGCAATGACTACTCCCTTACTGCGTCAAAGAACTCAATTGCATATTGACAAATGGTGACAAGCAGCAACAGAGACACTAATTCATAAAAGTAAAACACCATTTGATTCAGGTGAGAGACTCCCTTTAGGACTGTATAATAAAGTTTCGTACTGTCTATCTTTTAGACAGTATTAGTAAATCTTACACACTGGCCCAGATCTACTATGATGGTTGCATTAGGCTCACCTTTGGTGCATCTTGGCACATCTACTTTAACCTAAAAATTCTTGAATTCCTAGACACATCCATGTGGATTCTCAGAAAAAGGGGTATGACATGAATATCCCAGGATGCACCAAACTTGTCGTAAATTTTTGGCTCAAAGTAATCCAACTAAATGGTGCTATTCACCTCCAAAAATACCCCCATAACATCCACCATCGGCCCCTGTGATACATTGGGCATATAAGTATGAACTAACTATTAGTAAATCTGGGTCAGAGTTTTTCGGAGTGGCTATTTGTATGTTTTTGTTGCCTTATGGGGTCACCTATGTTTACTCAGACGCAACCTGTTGTGGGTATAGTTTTTTTTTGAGCATTGTATCGAATTGAAAAAGTGAAAAATGTTTGACCTCAATGGTATTGCAAAAATAAAAACAGTAAAAAAAATGGTACAACATCTTTACATTCTAATGAACATTTGCAATTCACGGTTCCACAGGTCATAGTGCCCCATTTTCCTACCCTTGTTGAGGTTTTGTTGCTTTTTTATAATGTTCTCCTGTAGATTTAATTGCTGTTTCCATCCTTTGGGTTTCGATTTTTACAGTTTAGTGTTACAATATTGTTGACTATACAATAAGTGAACGCAGAAGGTCTTACCATGTTAGTGCATTCCTAGAGACACAAATGGACCTGGTGGCTTAATGTAAAGTGAACACAACTCCGCAGAAATAACTATTGAAGCCGTTCTTTTTACGGCTCATTTTAATAGCATCCTTTTTTCGCAGTTCTTTTATCTGTGAGGACAAATCCTTCGGCCTTAATGACATTTTTAGCATGTTAATTCACGGGTTTCACAGAGCTATTTGCCTTTATACATGGTTTCCAAGCACTTATATCGGGATAGAAAAAAAAGAACTATGTTGCGGTAGTATTATGTGATGCCAATCAATACCTATGACATGTATGCTTAAATAGGGGTGAAGGAAAGTGATAGACTATGCTCTGGATGGAATATAATAAAAGAGAGCAATTAGTTAGCTCATACTGGGGAAAATTTATAGGAAAATGTATGAAGGCAAAGAACTTCCAAGTTAAAAGGGTCAAACTATCCAAGGACAAATGATGGTGGCACGGCCACGGTGTCATTAAAGTGTTCTGGATGAGAATAATTGATATTAAAGAGAAGGATAATCCACTTAAGGTGAAGCAATACATACAGTGACATTTATAAAAGCAGAAATATTATTTTATTGTATTGATTTGGGTAAACACATTTAAAGGTTTTCAAGGTTCAACAACACAAGGGTTACTCATACACATAGATAGAATTATAGATAGATAGATAGATAGATAGGAGATAGATAGATAGATAGATAGATAGATAGATAGATAGATAGATAGATAGATAGATAGATAATGTATAGCGATAGATAGATAGATAGATAGATAGATAGATAGATAGATAGATAGATAGATAGATAGATAGATAGGAGATAGATAATGTATAGCGATAGATAGATAGATAGATAGATAGATAGATAGATAGATAGATAGATAGATAGATAGATAGATAGATAGAGATAATATTGTGCGAATGCCAGATGTGGAAAAAATGTTGCAAAAAATGTTTTCAAAATAGAAGTGTTTATTTTTGCTATTAACAACATAACATGATTGAAGAACAGAGAAATCTAAATCCATGTATATTTGGTGTGACCTTTGCCCTTCTCCTTCCATCAGTTCTTCTCGGTACTTGCAGACAGTTTTTGGCAGAACTTGGCTGGGAGGTTGTTCCCACCATCTTGGAGAACTAAGCACAGATCTTCTGTAGATGTAGGCTTGCTCCAATCCGTCTGTCACTTCATACAATCTCAGACAGACTGGATGCTGTTAATGAGTTGATGAGAATTGAAAGTTAATAATATAACAGGTCCTAAATGGGAGCTCCTCCTCTGTAGGGTCCAATAGAAAAAAAAAAATAATGGGATTGTCCTAATAAATTAGATAGTTTGGTTTTTCTATTAGAAACTGGAAAAACTAACAATAGATTAAAAAGTATTAATTATTTCCGGTCCATTCTTTAATAAGCATAGAATAGAATTTTTTTTTTTTTTTGTAATAGTAACATAAAGTTTATATATTAACAAATGTAATAAATATTTATTACACAAACCAAAGACAAAGGACAAAATTTATGGAATATTTTCTAAAAGTTCTTGTTGCAAGTTAATAACCAATAGATAAAATTGAGAATAATGATTGAGAAGATAAGAGAAAGCTGCAGAAGAATAGATACTCTATGTTAAGATAAAACATACTATGATACGAAAAAATAGCTTAAAGAAACAGTACAGATAAAGGAGGCCAAGCTTTAAGACCGAGCATAGCCTGTGGATATCAGTCTGAAAGAAATCAGCCACGCTACTATAATCTTTACAATAGAAGTAATTAAGCAAATGAAAAATTGGAAAATCATTAACCGGATGTTTTTGAAAAAAAACATAAAATCTCCCAAACTTGTGTGATCAAAAGAACTTAATGTTACATACAATAAGTCTCATCTAATAATAATAGCATACTATTCACCAGTCAGAGAGGGGCGGGTCTCTGCCAAAATCTGCACCAAATTTATTCAAAACAAAATGGACACTTTTTAATACATTTTTGAATTTATTTTTTGTCTGATATGAGCAAATAAAAAATAAAAAATTGTGCTACATATATAATTTATGTCTAATATAATGATTAGAGATGAGCGAACAGTGAAATGTTCGAAGTTCGAAGTTTGATTCGAGTAGCTGCTCAATACTCAACTGTTCGATTGAACATCGAACCCCATTATAGTCTATGGGGAAAAATACTCGTTTAGGGGGAAACCAATATTCGACTCAGGAGGGTCACCAAGTCCACAATGACACCCCAGGAAATGATGCCAACACCCTGGAATGCCACTGGGACAGCAGGGGAAGCATGTCTGGGGGCATCTAACACACCCAAGTCACAGTATTACCCCAACATCACAGCCTATCAACTACACACATTCCACACTCAAAAAACCCACTATGAAAGTGGAAAAATACCTGGAAACCTTTTTTCCTCCCCCATTGGATGGACAGAAACACAAATTTTACTCTAATGAAACCTTAACAAGCACCCCTTTAAATCACGTTGCCCATGACAACCACAGATGGAATAGACAATGGGAAATCCAACAGTACCCACACTGAACTGTCATTGTGTGTGTGTGTGATGTGGTAAGACCTTCCAAAATTCACTCTTATGGCCCTTAACCTAAGCCCTTTCAAATTAAGTTACAGGCCCTTAAGCTGAGCTCCCAGCAGAGATTGAGGCCCTTCAGGTGACTTCAGCCTCTTACCAGCAGAGTGTTAGCCCCTTTAACTCAGTTGGGCCATGCACCAGCAGTGTTTTTTGCCCTTGGGGTGAGTTGAGCCTCTAACCAGCAGATTTTGGGGAAATCAGGGTGGATTGAGCCTAGAAGGATGAGAATTGTGCAACGCAGATGGTGGAGGAATATGAGGAGGAATTGTAGAGGTTGAGCGCTGACATGACAATTCATGTTAGGGTGCTTGACACTGGTGGGAATGAAAATGATGGGTCTATCCAGTGGCTGTTCATTTTGCTGAAAGTCAGCCAGTCGGCACTCTCAGCTGACAGCCGGCTGCGCTTATCAGTGATGATACCACCGGCTGCACTGAAGACCCTTTCAGATAGCACGCTGGCAGCAGGACAGGACAGCACCTCCAAGGCGTACAGCGCAAGTTGAAGCCACAGGTCCAACTTCGACACCCAATATGTGTAGGGCGCAGAGGGATCAGAGAGGACAGGGCTGTGGTCGGACAGGTATTCCCGCAACATACGCCTATACTTTTCCCGCCTGGTGACACTAGACCCCTCAGTGGTGGGAGTTTGGCGAGGGGGTGCCATCAAGGTGTCCCAGAGCTTAGATAGTGTACCCTTTGTGGGTGTGGACCGGATGGCTCTTGTTCGCCTCATGGAGGAACTGTTTGTGAACAGCGTAATGTCCGATCGAACATGTACTTGATCAAACGCTGTTCGCTCATCTCTAATAATGATATGACATTTGGCCTCAGCTATGAAAAACATAACATGTTCTGATAAAACGAACGGGTAAATTTGACAAATTTCAGAATTTTTGGACAATTGCTTTTGTGACTCACTACACCCAGGATTTTTTCTTTAAGGGTTTTTTTCAAGCTAAATATATTGATAACCTAACCTAAGCAGGTTAGTGGGGATCTGACCCCAGCCACCCCAATGAATCATCTGTACTTAGTAGTTGATACATAGAGAATGGAACAGGAAGCAGATAGCACTGTTCTCTGTATAGTGGTCAGACCAGGTACTGCAAATCAGCACCTGCAGTAATGCAATTCTGCCACTAGACAAAGAACAGCGCTGTCTGCTTCCTGTTCCATTTTCTGTGTATCAGCTGCTGAGAATAGATGATTTTTGGGGGTGCTGGCGGTCAGATTCCCACAGATCTGAATCAGTGACTTATCTTTAGGATAGGTCATCAATATTTTAAGTCCAGAAGATTTTGATGAATCTGAGGTGAGGGAAAGTGAGTATCAGTGTTTATCACCTCCCCTAGGCCTCTGGTTATTATGGTCTGGGGTCTGCACTTCCAGTTCACACTGATCAAAATGCAGTCCAAACTGAAAGTGGCTGGCGAATATTCACAAAATCTTGAAGGTTCACTGATCTCTATTAAAAAGCAGAATAAGGATGTTTCGTGCACCAGTTTTAATAAAGGCAGTCGCACACAAATGCACGAGAATGAAGATTTCCGCCAGTTAGGATCTAGTGCAGAGTTCTATTATAATCCATGCCAGAAAACTAGAAAAATTTCACAATGTGGTGCAAAACATTTGACGTAGAGGAATTGATAAATTCTGCCAATTGTGCAAACTTTTTTTTAAAAAAATGGGCCCCCCATAATTTAATTTCTCCTGCCCTCTCAACCACAAATGTTACAAAAAAAAAATGACACTCTCTGAATCACGTGGCCATGAATTTGTAGGCCCCAGCTTTAATGGTGTCTGTGGCTCGGTGCTCGTTGCACTTTCCTGCCACGGACATAGAAGGCTGAATACGCTGATAGCTCTGTGCTCCACTATTGTATTCAACCTCTATCTGTGTTCTAAGTAAACACTGCCTGTTGCCCGAAGCTGCGGGACAGCACCCGAACTATGGGATGGTCCCGCTTGGTCCGGGGCTGCTGAGGAGCCCCCCAGCCACCATAAGGCCTGATGTGGCTGCACAGTTGGCCCTATGATTACATGGTTATCCTCTCTTGCTACTATTCATTACGCGAATATGATTGACCAGTAGCGCTCTACTATTTCTCGTTTTTTTCCAATTGTCCATCACGTTTTGTACCAGAGCTGCAACTGGAACTGATGGGCTCCTTTGGAGCCTATTATTCCTCAAATGGGCACCGGTAGAGATGAGCGAGTAGTGTTCGATCAAGTAGGTGTTCAATCGAATACTACGGTATTCCAGATATATTCTGCCAATCAACGCTGGTTCTTCTCTTACCTTTAGAAGTCTTCTCCGTGCAGCGTCCTCGCGGCGTCTTCCGGCTGGAATTCACTCTGCCTAGGCATCTGGCCTAGGCAGAGCCGACTGCGCATGCGCGGGCATGCCCACGCATGCGCAGTCGGCTCTGCTCAGGTGTCAGGCCAGGCAGAGCCGACTGCGCATGCACAGTCGGCTCTGCCTAGGCCCCAATGCCTCGGCAGAGTGAATTCCAGCTGGAAGACGCCGCGGAGGCGCTGTGCCGGGAGAAGACTTCAAGGGGAATCCAGCCCGACCGTCACTCGTGGACTTGGTAAGTATAATTTTATCGAATTTTGCGTACCCCTGAAACGAGCATTTCCCCCCATAGACTATAATGGTGTTTGAAATCCATTCGAACAGCCAAACAGTGTGCAGCTGTTCGAATCGGATTTTGAACCTCGGACATTTTAGTGTTCGCTCATCTCTAGGCACCAGGTCACCTATTTTCCTTTCTATAAGCTTGTCCTAAGGGAACACTGCCTGCTGCCTAAAACAGAACTGTGGCACTGTCCCGCTCGGTCCGAGGCTGCTGAGTGGGCCCTCCGCAACCATAGGGCCCAGTGTGGCTTCACTGTTGGCCCTAGGGTGGTCTTCAATATAATCAGTTAAAATAAAATCACAGGAATGTCTTTTTAAGATAAAATATTAAGAGTTCTGAAATGTTCTACTACCTAGGCAGGAGAACCTAAAAAGCAACAAATCAGAAGGAGCAAGGATTTTCCAAAGCATACAGCACCTTGGCCATTCCTTACTTATACATTGCAGTTATTACTAATGGGAAGAAATATTTGTATAGATTTCTTGGATGATATAAACCTCACAACAACACGAGTTAGAAGCCGAGAAAAGAAAAAAAAAACACAACATATTGACTATGGAAAAATTGGACAAATGAGCCTAATGCAGAGAGGAACAATGCCCAATTACCCGAGCAGGGTAAACAGCAGCATCCCTTCTGTGCTTAGTCTGAATGACTTTATTACCCATAATGTTTATTGAATTTTCTTAAAGGAAGCAATAGTTGCTGAGTGAATGACTACAGTATTGTTAAAGGTTATTATCACCTCTGTGTGACTTTTCTCCTTGGAACTGAGTGTTATTGACTATTCTCAGAGAGTCTGATAATGAATATAATAACAGGATATTTTATCTCTGTCCACGGTAAACTAGATGAATGCTACAGTTTACTCTTCACATGCTTTCACATACCAATACTAGGACTGGTTTACAATGAGCAGCATGAACAAAGAGATGAAAAAGATGAAAATTAGAAGACCATTGATAGACCAGAGATGGAAATTTGTGGCCCAACAGAATTAGTTAATCATCCTAGCTCATTAGATCTCTGGCTGGTAGCTAAAGTTGACATTGAGAATGGAGATTTTCAAAGCCTTATAGGTAAGAGTATAATCACACAGAGTTTTTTTGGTGGATTTTAATGTGGAATCAGCCTCAAAACTCGATTCCAAAAACAGCTCCCATTGACTTCAATGGGAGCCTCTCGCTTCTTTTCCCACTAGCTAGTAGCAGAAAAAAGAAGCGAGCTGCGCTAACTTTCCGCAAGGCTCCCTTATATTTAGGCCCATTCTTCGGTCCTAATCCAGAGTGAAATGCCGCATCTCGATGCCGATGCACTGCACCGGCATCCTGTCATGGCTAGCTGCGCGGAAATGTTCATACACCAAATGTAAATTCCGCCGCATGAACATACCGTAACGCAGATCGTATACATTACTATACAAAGGTTTTAGGCCCGGGTACACGTATTTCTGTTCAGGGAGTCCACTTGGGGACCTCCCGAATGGAATACCGAATGCATTAAAAAGTGATGAGCAGAGAAAGCACACGGACCCCACAGACTATAATGGGGTCCGTGTGTTTTTCACATGGTGTCCGCACAAATCATGCAGAGAAGAGGAAAGTACGTCATGAACTACTTTTCTCTCTTTGACTCGTGTGGACACAGCGTGGAAAACACACGGACCCCATTATAGTCTATGGGGTCTGTGTGCTTTCACTGTCCACTGCTTTTTAATTGCGTCCCCAATTGGACTCCCAAAACGGAATACTGAATGCAGATGTGAACCGGACCTCAATTCCATCAATATTTGGTGTGACCTTTTCCCTTTCGAAGAGGAGTCCTGGAAATGATAATATGAACCCCACAGAACCCTGAGCTCAATATCATCCTGTCTGTCTGGGATGAGATGAAGACACAGAAGGATTGGAGAAAGCCTACATCCACAAAAGATCTGGGGCTTGTTCTCCAAGGTGAAAACAACCTGTTTACCGAGAAGAACTGTGCGCTTTAAAGGCAAAGGGTAGTCACATTTCCCCACACCTGCCTATGATATTTGCAAAGTACATCAGTCTAAAGCTGATACAAAATAGACGTTTTTAACCAAAATAATAATTTGAAATTTCGATCCAATAGTTGCTTCCCTGAAAGAACGTTATCCAAAGTGTAACTTGTCCTACGTTTGGTATCATTGCACGTGTATAGCCAGTGTGACCATCTATTATGGCCAATATGATCTAAATACAGTATATGTGGCTTTACTGGCGCAAGAATCGCTTATGAGGCCATCAACATTTCAACAGTTGTTCATCCATCATCTTTTTTGATGTTGTAGGTGAGAAAATAATTACCTAACATATAATAGATAAACATAAACATTACTTATAGATTGTAAGCCCTTGTGGGTAGACATTGGCCCATGTAAAGGGACACTTACCTGAAATGACCAAACTGAGTTGAATATGAAGGTGACCATACATATTTGGCTTAATTGGTGAATACTGACAAGCCCAACTAAAAGGAATGCACATTGGGTGAAATTTATCATTGGCTAGTTAGAATGGCCAATATGGACAACGGTAGAAACTTGACCCAAAATTCAAGATAAATCCCAAACTTTGAGGATTCATCATTCACTTACAACTATTATAATTTGAGGTCACCAGTTTATAGTAAGTGGAGGTGTGGAAACACAATAAACAGTTATACTCACCTAAACATGTCTTCTAGCGTCTTCTGTGATGTGGTTGACATCACATTCATTGGGGGGATCATTGAGGACTCTGATTGGGCCTCAGTGGTCAGATGGGACTTGCTAATGGTTCATATCATTGTTTCTCTCGGATGCTAAGAATGACACTGCATGATGTACCATCAGAAAATGTGACCATTGTCTAACCCAAGAACAGAAAAGTTCCTTCAAGAGTCTGCCTTATTGGGTAACGGCCAATAACTAGAGATGAGCGAGTAGTACTCAATCGAGTAGGTATTCGATCAAATACTACGGTATTCGAAATACTCATACTCGATCGAGTACCACTCGCTATTCGAATGTAAAAGTTCGATGCAGAACCAGCATTGATTGGCCGAATGCTATACAGTCGTCCAATCAACACTGGTTCTTCTCCTACCTTTAGAAGTCTCCGTGCAGCTTCCCCGCGGCGTCTTCCGGCTCTTCATTCACTCTGCCAGGCATCAGGCCTGGGCAGAGCCGACTTGTAGTGCGGGCCGCTTGTAGTGCGGGCATGCGCAGTCGGCTCTGCCCAGGCCTGATGCCTGGCAGAGTGAATGAAGAGCTGGAAGACGCCGCGGGAACGCTACAAGGAGAAGACTTCTCGGAGAATCCAGCCCGGCCCTCACTCGTGGACTTGGTAAGTATAATTTGATCGAACGTTGCCTACCCCTGAAACGAGCATTTTCCCCCCATAGACTATAATAGGGTTCGATATATGATTCGAGTAGTCGAATATTGAAGGGTTACTCAAAACGAATATCGAACCTCGAACATTTTACTGTTCGCTCATCTCTTCCAATAACACTACCACCATTTTTGTGCTTAACGTACAAGGAATAAGTCAACGAAACATCAAATATGGAAGGATAGAGCAGGTGCTATAGAAGAGAACCTCTCAATTAGCCAAATGATGTCTTCCCCTCTCAACCTGAAGGATCAATTTGTTAGAAACGCCGAATAATTACAGTATTTAGGACAATTAAAACAATAACTTCCAGTAATATCGGCCTTGCGTTGTCCAATATTTAGCACTCCTCTCGAATAAAACGATATAAAAGTGTGACTGCTTTTATTTCAACAGCTTTAAAATTCTCACTAAGTTATTTTAATCAATATACTTCTTTTAAGTAAAAGCCATTTAATCTTATGACTTTTACATTAACCTTCCATTAAGTATTAGTGAAGAAGTTTAATGTACCTTAGTCAATAATGCTAATGCAGAAACTGTGGCATTACCTATGGAGAAATGCGTATTCATATTATGTTAAAGTGCCTATCCGTAACGATTAGCCATTATACGTCAGGAAACTGATAATAAATTTGAAATATTCCCCTAGAAAATGAATTATAATGTTGAAACTGAGTTCTTGGTACTATAATAATTTTGAAATTAGGTCATCTGCTTATTCTGGTCAGTGCCTTTTAAGGCAATGATATTGAAGTGATGAAGATACCCTTGGTGACATCTTAACCTCTCTCTACAGTTCCACATCTTACTGTCTGATAAATGAGTCTGGTAATTGAACCATATTGCACTGAGATAGATTAATCTTCTCAATGTAGAGACAGAAGGAGAAGATTTTACTGCGTGCCGTATATTTGTAATTTTGGTAGGTTCCGTATGCTTTTTTTTAGTTTGACACTCTCGGAACTTTTCTTTGTTCTATGGATACATAAAATGTTTTAAGAAGCAAATATATAGAGGAGAAATTTCTCAATGTTGGCTAAGTTGCATTAGTGTCTCGGCTGCCATATTGGCTTGTTAAGACAAATGACAATCGTAGCTAAGGAGAGGCTAGAAGAAGACCAAAATAGTGACTTAGTTCATACATATTTTTGGTTCTCGTGACATGAAAAGAAATTCCATGATGTTTTCAAGATGACTATCGAGCTAGAGCATGAAAAAAAGCATGGTCATCCTTGCCATCTAACTGTGCACTACTTTGGTAATCATTGGTGGTGACACTTTGGACCATCAAGCAGCATGGTGGCTCAAAGGTTAGCTGAAGTTCAAGTGGGTTCAAAGCTGACCAAAGACAATATCTCAATATGTGAGAGCCCAGGACTGTGTGTCTGACACTGTGATCTGTAGTACGGGGGCACCACAAGGTACAGTTCTTGCCCCATTTCTCTTCACACTGTACACTGTTGACTTTAGGCACAACTCATCTAGCTGTTACTTACAGAAGTACTCAGATGACTCTGCTATAGTAGGCCTTATCACTGATGGCGATGATAGGGAATACAGAGACTTAAACCGGGATTTTGTTGAATGGTGCCAGTGGAACCATCTCAGCATTAATGCTGGGAAGACCAAGGAGATGGTGGTGGACTTCAGTAAATGGAGAAGTGCTCTGATCCCGGTGGAGATCCAAGGGACATGCATTGAGATAGTCAAGACCTATAAGTACCTGGATGTGCTCCTCAATAATAAACTAGACTGGGCTGATCACCTGGGTGTGCTGCACAGAAAAAGTCACAGCAGACTCTACCTGCTCTGGAGGCTGAGGGCCTTCGGAGTCCAGGGGACACTTCTTAGGGCCTTTTTCAACTCTGTGGTTACTTCAGTCATCTTTTTCGGAGTGGCCTGCTGAGGGAGCAGTATATCAGCCAGGGACAGAAATAGACTTGACAGGCTGATCAGAAGTGCCAGCTCTTTCCTGGGGAGCCCCCTGGACCCAGTACAGGTGGTGGGTGACAGAAGGATACTGTCCGTGGTGACCTCCATGCGGGAGAACAAATCCCACCCCATGTATGAGACCTTGATGGCACTTGGCAGCACTGTAAGTGACCGTCTGCTTTACCCCAAGTATGAGAAGGAGCGCTATCGCAAGTTCTTCGTTCCAACCGCGACCAGGCTGTATAATCTACATCAGACCAAGCGAAGATCACTCCGCACAGTGAACTAAATGATCTTCCTTCTTTCTTTCTTCTCTTCTGTTCCTTAGCTGCTATGAACTCCTAGTATATCTTCTCTTCTCAGCATATGTGTGTCTACTTCTGTAATATATTACTGTGTATTATCCTGTACCTGTATTACTATGCTGCTGTAACATACTGAAATTTCCCCACTGTGGGACTATTAAACGATTATCTTATCTTATATCTACAAGGAGTTGGGTTTCCTCAGGTTTCCAAAGACATACTCATATGGAATGTAGATTGTGAGCCCAATATGGGGCGGTGACCAACAATGTTTGTAAAGTTCTACAGAAGATGTTGGCACTATATCAATAAATAAGCATAGTTGTGCTCTGGTTGCCAATATTAGTTTTTACACCCACAAGGTGGTTGGAAGAAAAAAAAATAAAAAATCCAAGATGAAGTGTTTTGTGAAAGTGTACAGCTACAACCACTTCATGTCAAATATCATGTTGACATCCCTCTTTACAAGGCTAAAGATGTTTTTGGAGACCCAGAAGGGAGGTTAAAATAGTAATAAAAACAAGTGGTTCTTCTAAAGTTCCGTAATCTGCTCATTTGGTCCAACATTAAACTTTTGGAAAAATATTTTGAATACGTAAAATTATTGATCTTCTAGGCCAATTCTTGGAATTGTTATTGCAAGTTATCAGAATATCTTGTTTATCATGTGTATGCAAAAAGTCATTAGATTTGAAGGTGGGACATGCTCTGCTGGCGCACAAGGCTGTAGTTTCCAAATACATTTCAGTATCCTTGTTATTCTTTGACTTATTTCCTTGTGCACTTGTCCTAACCAGTCAATGTTCTAACTTGTACAATATAACAATGATAATAAAATGAAAATCAGAACAAAAGAATTTTCCCCAATGGGGAACAACATGAACATTTCACTATGCCTACCTCTTGACCCAACCTAGATTAGACTGATAAATTTGTGACGTAGAATTTGGTAATGAATGGGGGCCACACAGTGGCTTAGCGGTTAGCACTGCAGTCTTGCAGCGCTGGAGTCCTGGTGTTCAAATCCCACCAGAAGGTGGTATAACGTTTATACAATATCAGTGAATTTATAGCAAGTTCAGGGGAGAACATACAAATAGAGATGAGCGAGTAGTATTCGATCGAGTAGGTATTCAATCGAATACTATGGTATTCGAAATACTCGTACTCGATTGAATAATACACGCTATTGAATGGAAAAATTCAATGCAGAACCGGCGTTGTTTGGTCGAATGCTATACAGTCGGCCAATCAACGCTGGTTCTTCTCCTACCTTAAGAAGTCTTCTCCGTGCAGCTTCCCCGCGGCGTCTTCCAGCTTTGAATTCACTCTGCCAGGCATCGGGCCTGGGCAGAGCCGACTGCGCATGCTCGCGCTACGAGAAAATGACCGCGATGCCTGGTAGAGTGAATTCAGAGCCGGAAGACGCCGGGGGAACGCTGCACGGAGAAGACTTCTTGGAGAATCCAGCCCGACCCTCACTCGTGGACTTGGTAAGTTCTATTTGATCGAATGTTGCCTACCCCTGAAACGAGCATAGGATTCAATATTCGATTCGAGTAGTCGAATATTGCGGGGCTATTCGAAACAAATATCGACCATTTTACTGTTCGCTCATCTCTACATACAAACTCCTTGCAGATGTTGTTCTTGGCAGGATTCGAACCCAGGACTCCAGCGCTGCAAGGCTAACCACAGAGTTACCATGTTGCCCCGATCCAAGACACTTCTGTACTACTAACAGTAATAACATTCTAGAAGTATAAGGTGAGCATGATTTTTATTTTCTTATTTTTTTCATTTTTTTCACTAGCCCCATTTTTTGCCTAGACAACCCCTTTCCCAATTTTGGGTCGTCATCTACAAAAAGTTTCACTGTGATTAAATTATTCCCATTTTTTTTTTCTTAATTTTCTTAATTACAAAGCAGATACAATTTTTTGAAACTTTTTGCACTCTTTGAAAAGAGGAAAACTAATATTCAAATATGTGATTTTCATAGCGTACACGTAGGTGCAGGGTACAAACCGAAATCAGCAACAATATTTTTTTGCTTGTTCCCAAAGTATCATTAAATGTGAAGTTTTAAAGGAATAAATTATATCTGGTGACGCCCAAGAAATCTTGACTTGACAGCCATGTAGAACAATAAATTGTAGACCTTTCGAAAGCTCTTTGCAGCACATAAACTATTACTTACATAGAACACTTTGGCGTCTTTGACATGTTTTTAACTAGTAAAAATGTTTTTGAGCTACTGTATGATAAAGCCGAAAGAAGTTTTTTTGTAATTTTTGCCTCTCAACCAAAATGATTGAAAACAGTCTTTTAGAGAATTGGTAGTCTGAGAGAAGATGGGCTATATCCATGGGAAATATGAGGATTGAAATATGTTTTGGATAAAGATTTGCTCTGGAGTGGTCTGTACAAAGAGGTAGTCCTTCAGAGACCGGTTGACTACAGGATTTCTTACTTCTGGGAGTTTTTATAGTCTTCTGTGGCACTATAGCAAAATAAGGTACGTCTTACCCA